>NW_003314314.1:1175186-1373369 GCF_000143415.4 Selaginella moellendorffii
GCCAGTTTTGCCAGACCAAAACCTTCCTCTTCTCCATATGAAATCGATTCATAATGATAGAATTCTGTATAAGAACAGGACATTAAAATCCATACGACTTTAAAATACATGCCTGCTTCCTGGCTAAAGATTTAGAAGTCCAGTCCTTCCACCGATGTAAAGCCCTTTTGCAATGCCAGAAGAAGAAATGTCTAATGCTGAAAAATGTTTCAAGTGAGTTCAATGTTACAGCTAGTACACGTGGGAAACCTGGAGACAGCAAGCACTTTCTTTAAATTTTGATGTGAATGCCATTCTCTCCACGCATAAAATGATCGTTTTTTATGGGTTAACAAGTGCAGCATGCGGCATTTTCTCAACGACTGTTGCCCCTGGCACCATATCGACCAAAATCGAAGCGCTTTCAGTTGGGACGACATTTTTCTCCAATCATATGCCTTTGTCTTTGCATGATGCAGCTGAATGCTGTAGCACACCCACCTCTGCACATATAGAATGAGCATTTCCTCTTTAAAGCGATGGACTACAAACCTTCCAAGTGTGTAAAATGAAGTGTTGGCGCCGGTTTTTCCACTTTTGCCAGCAAAGAACAACCGTCGCATTGTGAGTCGCTTTCGCTCGTGCATAAATGTGCCATCCTGAAATGTTCAGCAACATCAATTGTTTTCTAATTTGATGGTTGGGTACCAGCCAATGTCAGGCGCTTGCGCATTGCTTGAAGTTTTAAGGTAAAACTACCCAAGTTTATGTTTACGAAAAGCCTGTCAATATAAACCCTGACTACCTCAGAAAGCCACAACCTCTATAGCTCTCGCGTACCTCTGACGCCAGGCACTCAGATATCTCTTGCTCAAAGATAAAGCTCTATGAAAGTTCTGAATCCAAAATAATGATGCAAATTTAATTGCTAAAAAGAAGAGCTTCCTACCAGGTTAACAGCTGGCCCATGGATTTCCAAAAGTTTTCTAACTTTGTGTCTCCAGGATTTAAATGCCTGATGTTTTACAGCGTCCACTCCTAGCTCCTACCATCAAAACAAGCTTAAATCCATTCGGTATTTCTATGCACACTCACATTTATCATATTAATGAAACTTTTCCAGTTTAAAAAATATGTATGAATAAGCCGTCTCTTGCTGAATTCTTTGCTAAGCTCCACAAGCTCAAAAGTCCAATCAACATTCTTCCTCCATTTTTCCATGAAGTGCACCAAAAAATGCCTGAACGTCGAATTTAAGAAAATTCAACAATGTCCCACACTTACCTCCTGTGCCAAAACGTAGCGTATTCTAGAGTTCCAGATAGATGACGCTGCCAATGTTGGAATGAGTTCAATAATGAACGCTTCTCGTGGAAGCACACAGCACGCTCCCACAGCCGTATATTTTTATTATAATTTGCCTTGGATCTTTTCAGTTGAAAAACTAATCTGCTATAATCGCAAAAATAAATTAAGGATAGAACAGAATGAAATGGATTTGAATAAGAACCTCTGCCAAAGGCTAAATGCTCTCTCGAATGCAGAATTGTTCTGATTGGCTGCAAAACCATTTTGTTTAGATTTTTTTTCAAGGACTGGAAGATTACTTTCAGGAACTCCATTCTGAAATAAAGAAGTATATTAGGGCCTGTGTTACAGCATTTTAGCATACATCACTAAGGTTACTCATGTGTTTCTTAAAGTCGCGTCCATTGCTTGCATTCTGAGGCA
This sequence comes from Selaginella moellendorffii, assembly GCF_000143415.4. Lineage (NCBI taxonomy): Eukaryota > Viridiplantae > Streptophyta > Lycopodiopsida > Selaginellales > Selaginellaceae > Selaginella > Selaginella moellendorffii. Next base: position 1,176,897 of record NW_003314314.1, read on the forward strand.
TTGTCACGCCAATGTTTAGCGAGTCACGGCATTGCATAGGTTCTCCTTGCAGTGTGTAGAGTGTGTTACACAATCGAAGGTGTCTATAACCACGATGGAACTGTTGTTTATGGTGGCAACGCCATTGAAGCCAATAAAATAGAAGCACCTTATGACTGTGAAAGCCATTCACTTTTAAAAGCAGATCGTTTCTCTGCAGAATATACACTAATTAAAAATATCACACACATATAGTTACCAATATCTCTTTGTTAAGCTTGTTCCACCAATCATGTTCGGGCCTTAGACTAAGTTTTAAAAGCATTCTATAGTAGAAAGTGTCCTCGGTAGGATCCTGGAGAAGAAGAAGAATTACGTAGAATCTGTACACATCTGTACACTCTGTACACCTACCAATCCATGTCTTTGTAAGACTGTATCATATGCACGCAAGACATCTGTAAGGCGGACCTGTGAAAAAGACCATCCTTGTCAGCAGAAGTATGAGGAACGAACTGCTACCTCTGATGATTCCATACGTGCCAAGACATCAGCAAGTCCAAAAATTTCACGTATGAGAGAAAAATCTGCATTTTAGTTGTAAGGAGTTACCATCAGCCACAGTTCTCCCAAACCTTTTAGCGCAAATCGACGCTTGCTCCTCGGAAGAGCTTTATATGTGAAGTACTTAGCATCGTTGAGAGCGCATATGTCCTTGTCTGTGAGTTCCATGTCGTATGCCGGCCTTCCTTTCCGGAAATTGAAGTGAAGACCATATCCCGACTGCAACCCTTTTGTTTGGAGCTGGTTTGCTGTTGAGGTTTGAGCAGTGTCCTTACGCTTTCTTGAATCTCGCACGTGTTCATGTTTCGCGTTTGAAAACCTCTTTCTTAGATCTTCAGAAACCTAAAATAAAAAGTTATACTTGTTCGAGAAACACCGCCAAATGCGTACTGGGACTGCAGTGTTAGTGTCTTCAGCATGCTGAAAACTGGCAGGTTTCAGCATTGACTATAATCTGCCTTGTAAAGTGGTCCTAGACAGGAAAACTCCTGTTTGGCTTTTCCCCATACTCCCAGCTCCCAGGATTGTTAAGTACTCTATGGCGGAGAGCGAGCTGTTTCTTTCCTGCACATTGTTAGCGAAAACTGCATATCCCAATGAACCCTAAGCGCAATAAGTGCAAGTTATACCATCAAAATTATTTTTCTTTTGGATGGTTTGGATGTAAACACGCGTAAATTCTGTTAGGACGGTTTGTGTGTGCGTCTCAAAAAGAAGGCAGAGGGAGAGAACCTATGTTTGCCTGCTATCCATGTAAATCTTTACCATGTTGCCTCTCAGCTCAACTAACTCGTCCTCTCTTCCTCTACAAAGTACAAACAGCACCTAGAAAATAGATGCAAGCCCGTATGTTTTCAAGTCAGCTTTGAGTATCGATCCTCACTTAAACTCTGTCTTCCTCTCTTTCATAATAGGCTAACCTTCTGTCCCGGTGAAACAAAGAGCCGTGCTAATGGAACTGGGATTTCATGTGTGATCCTCGGAGGATTCTACACAGTAGTCGATGTTGACATGCTTGCTGATTAGTTCTGCAAATGCACACATGTTTATTCTTTTCTTTCTTTTATTTTTTTCGTTATTTCAGAGAACCAGGATGATGGGTTTTCACGGAAGTCAGGCTCATCAATGTGATCGAACTTTATATAGGAAACTGCAAAGGAGGTTTTTCGCTGTGCTAGAAGCCGTAGAGTTCAGAGATACTTCTGCCGCTATCCAATGCCTAAGGACACACCATGCATACGTGGCAAAAGGGAAGAGAGAAGGACATGAAAGGTAGATTGAGCTCATCTTGCTCACACTCCCTTGTCTCTCACTTTTCCTGCACAGGGAAAACTATATTCCTTTGTTTTTCTCTCTCACCTCTGGGGAGGAGTAAATGCAAGTGAGGAGCCATAAGTTGATGGGTCAGCCATACCTGCAGGGATGACATAAAAGCTTTTTCTTTGAGGGCTGTGTTCTTATTAACACTTTCCATTGTGACAAGCTTCTCTGCACGTAATTGCATGGATACTACAGCTCTTCAGCTTGCAATGAATAATGTTGAATAAGCCAATCTTGCCAACTGTGTGCTTTCTCAGCTGGTAAATCCTTTGGAGGCTACCTTTTACGTTTCTTACATTGGTTTTTTCTTCAGTTACAAAAAACAAAAAGTGTGGAACAGCCAGATTCATGGATCACCATGTCAACCCAATAAAAAGAGAGATCAGAGATATATAATCCAGTTTCTTTGGCAAAAATAAGTGACTGTGATTTTCCTGTAAATAATATTTTAAAACTTTGAAAAATAATGATAATATAGTTTTCAGTTATGAGTGCATGGAATATGGAAAGAGAATATAAAAAATATGCATATCAATTAGTTCAAAACCTTAGTTTATAGGAGTGAGTGGTCCAGATTGAAACCAATCCAACAACTACTAAAATCCCACTACACTAATATTAGTATATGGCATAGGACCTCACATCATCTCGAAATGATGGAAGACTGTCAAGGTTCTCTCATGGATGGGCCAGGATTTGGAGGAACATCAGAAGAAGGCATTTGTGGATCTATAGGTGGTGCCAGTTGTTCTTGATCCCTTTATATGAAGCATTTTAGCCCATTAAATATGCACAATTTCTGGAGGGTCAGCCTACTAGATGTCATGCCAAACCTCATAAACTTGCAGTTCAACTTGTTGCAACATATGATATGGTCCTTTCCATTAAGCAAGGAGCCTCTTAGATAAAACATATACTATAAGATGGGGAAAACAAACTAACACTAAATCGTCCACTTTGTACTCCGTAGGTGGACAATGATGGGAATTGTAGTGCCATTGTTATCTCACTTGTACGCGGCCTAAGTGTTCAGCAAACTCTGCTTAAACAAGTGGAAGAATGCTAGTCAAATACTAATCCCATGACCTAGCAGTGGTAAACCCAATCTTGTTAGCAATATTGGATCATGACCAAATAAGAGTTTATATGGTGAAGCACCAATAGAACTTTGCACCCCTGTGACATATGCATACCGAAGAGATGGCAAATAACCATCCCAATCTGAATGCTGAAAGTTCATGTATTTCGCAATCATCCATTTGAAAGTCCGAATGAGTCGTTCCACCAAATTGTTTGACTATGGATGATAAACACTTGTGAAAGTGTGGCATATCCCCAACTGAGACATCAAAACATAAAATGCCTCAGCCATAAATGCCTATTATCCGAAAGAATCCGCTCCGGATAGGAATGCTACTCAATTAAGGAGGAAGTATCTAACAATAGTTGTAGATGCACTAGCAAGAGCATTGACTTCCACCCAATGAGTCGAGTAATCAGAAGCAATAATAACATACTCATTGCTAGCAATTGATCGTAGAAAAGGTCCCATTAAATCAAACACCACCAACTTAAATGGACAGAAAATTACAGTTGACTCTAATTGTCCTTTCGCAACACAAAAGGGAGTATTACAAGTTTGGCACCAAATGCAACTACGCACATACCAAATAACATCACGTCGTATCTCTGGCTAATAAAAAGATTTGTGCAACTTCTTAGTCACATAACAATGTCCTATATACCCATCTAAAATAAGAGAATTATGGTAGACATGGAGAAAGTGTGGAATGAAGATAAAAAGCACCACCAGTTGTATAATTATCAGGATCTGTCCCCACAAAATAAAGAACACTGTCCTTAAAGTGATATTAAAAATGTAAATGTTAAAATGGCAAGTCATCAATAAATATACAGGATTCTCAAACCCATCGCAAAACCTTTGAATCCATAACTCAATTTTTTGAGCCTCGTGAACATTGTCAAGAGAAGGTAAATTTTGGTTTGCACCTTGTGGACATTAAACATCAAGTATAACAATCACCAACGGCACGGAATCCTCATTCAGAAAATCTGTAAATGTGAAATAATAGACTCGTAAAAAACATGAGAAGAGAGCAAAAAAGGAAGAAGAGCTAAAAAAAGGGCATCAACATCACCCATAGAATTCCCTTGTGATGAAAAACATTAAAATCATATATTTGAAGCTTTAAAGCCCACCAAACAATATGGCCAACTAAGTTCTTCTGTTTTAATAATAAAGTAACTACAACATAATCACTTTCTAATAACATCTGAGAACCATATAGATATGCATGAAGTTTCTCAAAACCCCAAACTACTACTAAACACTCCTTCTCTATTATGGAGTAGTTCACCTTCGTTGGTTGTGATATATGGTTGATATACACAATAGGATGGCATTGACTAGGCACACTCAAGCTTTCTTGCATCAACACACCTCCAAGACCAATATTAGAATGCAAAATGAAGGGTCGAGTGTAGTTAGAATACGCCAAAACCAAAGGAGTTGTCAATAGCTCTTTGAGATGCACAAATCCCCACTCACAGTCTATAAACCAAATGAAAGATGACATTGATGACTTTAGCAACACTCACAATGGTGCAGTGTAATCAGAAAGATGATCAACAAAATGACCGAGATACTGCACCTTGCTCAGGAAGTGTTGCATATCATTCACACACTTTGGAGTAAGGATCTTTAGAATAACCACAAGTTTGTCAGGATCAACTTGCAAACCCTCACAAAAAATATGGTATCTAAGTTAAGTCATATCCTTGGAGCACTTTAATCGCTTCAGCTTTAAACAAACTTGTCATAGCCGATTCAACACATTATGAACATCATGAACATGTTCCTCCCACGTCCCCTTCAAGTGGATCAAGATATCATTGATGAACTCAATAGTCACTTTTGGCATATTGCAAAGAATCTTGTCTATCATCCGTTAGAAAGTTGATGGAGCATTGTTCAAACCAAACAGCGAAGAACTCATATAAACCAAATAGTGTACAAAAGCAATCTTAGAAATTTCTTCTTTAGCCATTGGTACTTGTCAATATCCAAAAGCAAGATCTAACTTGGTGAACCAATGACTTCTCCCAAGAAGATCCAATATATCAGTAGTATAAGGAAGAGGGTTCACATCTAGGATTGTCACTTCGTTTAATAGATGATAGTCGATGCAAAAATGAATACTCCTATTAAGCTTCATCACAAGATGACGTTCACAAGCCTAAGGACTCCACGACTTATGAATAACACCCTTTTTTAACATTTTCTTGACATTTTGAGGTAAAATCTTGATCTTTTTGGGTGACTAATGATAAACTGGAACCTTAATTGGACAAGCATCCCCAGTTAGAATAAGATGACATATAGCAATCTTGGCCCCAGATGACAAGTCAAATTTAAAGAGATCAGTATACTCCTTCATGAGCCAATCAACCACTGCCATACAAAAACTGTTGGAAGGATCAGAAAAGGGAAGAGAGGAACAAGATAGAAACATTGGAGGAAGTAATTGGGAGACAAGTGATAGAAGCAAAGGTAGAAGCAAAGGGATGAAGAGGTACAAAAGTGAGAGGAATAAAAGAAATATAAAGAAGTATGAGACAAGGAGGAGAAGCTTCAAAGTCACATTTGGCATGATTGCGCTACAACTAATCTATACCAAGGATGAGGTCAAAAACTTAACTCGGCACCACCCGCAATGACTGCAACCCAAGCTCAAGATTGGCCACACACACAACCAAGTCCGCCTCATCCTGTGCACATGCATGTGTACAGGCGTTGCCATAAAGAATGAAAATTGGCTTTGCCGCATGACATAAGTATAGACAACAACGTGTAGCAACCAATCTATACTAAAGATGAGGTCAAAAACTTGACTTGGCACCACCCACAATGATTGCAACTCAAGCTCAAGATTACCCACATGTACAACTAGGTCCACCTTATCCCATGCACATGTGTGTGTACAGTCGTTGCCATAAAGAATGAAAACTAACTCTACCGTATGATGCAAATGTAGATGGCAATGTGTGGCAAAATAAACTTAGAAAGTAAACATTGGATGGACTAGTGCCAAGTGAACCCTTTAATGATACTCCCAAAAGAAAGATAAAAAGGTCATTGACTTATTTCTGCAAGGTCCCTCCACTACTCGCATGACTTCTCATTTCCAGAATGCATTTCAATGTCTAGACTATCTACTGTAGCAACACCAACAGGACATTATTGATGCCAAAGTCTTCACCTTGGAAATAGAGGTTGCCAATCTAGAAAATGCCAACAGCACCAATAAGTATAGCCAACTTCATCACACGCTTAACAGCTTCTTCACAAACTCTTATGATAAAGGGTAGACGAGGCTGAGCCTTTTCCAACAAGCCCACCTACAGTCATGACCACGGCCTCACCCTTGTCCTTAAACTTGAGCAACAACAACATCAACCTCTATTGGAACATGACCATCTCTCACGGGAAATGGAGTTGAAGAATGTGCAGCGAGAAGTGGAAGAGGCGACATTTCATGATGTTGTGCCAAGCAAAGGGCATCATCAAGGGTAGCTGGAGCAAGTGCATCCACAAGTTCTACTGAATCTTGATGAAATACTGGCCACAACATTCCCAATTTGATTCGCTCTGATATATTTGGCTTTGCATGAAACAAAAGGCTTTGGAAACAAATGCAAAATTGCATCACTGACTCAAATATGCCTTGACAAAAATGATGCAATTGTTGGAAGGTATCATCACAATTATTAGCATGTCCAAATGCATGTTTGAAGATGTTTGGGAGAATACTTTAATCCTCATGAGTAGCTGCATTTAAACCATTGTACCACTGTAGTGTTATCCTTTAGAGCCACATGAGAAACTCACGAAAACATCGAGCATCATCCCAAGAATGATATATAGCAATCACTGTGAAGTGATCGAACCAATGATAAAAATCATCCCCAAGATTTTCATGGAAGAACTTGGCCAGATGCGAGGATTGGTAGCAAGAGTAGGAGGAGCTGTATCATGTGTTGTGAATGCTACCATCAATTGAGTTTGATTGTTCAACTGCAACAGCATAGCATTCTAGAGTCAAAGGAAGAGGAGATTGCTATTCTGCCATGGAGATGAATGAAAAGGAAAGAGCACAAGAAAAGAAATGGAAAAAGCTAGAAGGATAGGGAGATCTAGACAATACAAAAGCTAAATCTAAACCAAAATCCCAAATCCAAGCACTCCTCAGAGACAATGAAATGTGCCCCTCACCTCCACCAATGTGAGTGCATGGAATATAGAAAGAGAATATAGAAAATGTGCATATCACTTAGCCCAAAAACCCTAGCTTATATATAGAAGAAAGTGGTCTAGATTGAAACCAATCCAATGGTTACCAAAATCCCACTATGCTACGGAATTGTAACTATACACTTGGACCTCACACAATCATTATTCAGTCATAAATTTTTTTAATTTATTTCATCATGTATTGCTGCAAAATAAACATGTTAGATCCGGAGCTCAGAAAAAAAGGAGCCTTAAAACTCTTTATTTGCTACCTCTTTGCTTTTCTGTCTTCCAAAGGTTATTTCTAGTCATGATCCAGATTTCCTAGGGAGTGCTGGATATGTGTTTACAGATCTACAAAGCTTTATGAGAGTTGAACTCTATATGTGAAACTAATTTCTTTGAATACTTATTCTATGTGTTCCAGTGGAGCTGGATTCCTTGTTAAAAGAAAATAGAACTAGCATTGCAAAAATTTGGAAAGCCAAATTCATGTAGAATTTTCAAAAACATAAAACAGACATTGATAGGTGGGGGCAGCCGTGTGGCCATCTGCTAACGACATGATTGAGGCCACGTAGGATGGGAAACCTGCTTTTGATAGGGAGATGCGGCCTCAATATGGCGAGGGGTAGGCCAACCTTTCACCTTCTACGAGGAGAAATTTTGGCATGCACACGAAGATTCATGCAGCAACATCCAGCATATGTCTATGGTCTTTCGCTGTTAGCTCTCCCATCTAGAACTCACACGCAGTTACTACGGGGCCAGCGAGGAGCTGTAAGGGAAACGTTTCCAAAGTTAAACACCATAGAAATAAAATGCTCAGATAATGAATTTTGCGGGATGGAAGCTGGCATCCGGAAGAAACTTGCTGAGTGCTCCCCAAAGAACCATCTAGTCCAGTGAAACGAGAGAGAGAGAGAGAGAGAGAGAGAGAGAGAGCCTTCACTCCCGCAGTTCACCTGTGGGAATTTTTCCAGAATTAGCTTCAGTCATTCTCAGCAAGGCAACTACACTCGCCTGACGTTCAGGTGTATCCTCCCGGACTCAAGCCGGAAGTTAGCCTGCTCATCTTCCACGCCGATCTCCTCCATGTCACCGTCCTGACAGCCATCTCCTGCCACCCGTGCCACTTCCGACTCGATCATCTCCAGGAGGCCGGCTTTGTTTGGTTGTTTTGTTGCTGAGTCCGTGCGAATGCTGTAGTGGAGTGGAGAGTCGCTCCTCAATTGCTTTGTGGGAGAGGTGTTGATTGTACAGTGGATGGGAGACTCACTTCTCACGGCACAAGATTCTGGGCCAAGTCGGACGTTGATCTTTCGAACTTCCCTGCCGCTGTCACCTCTGTTGTTTGGATGCTGCGGGCATTTTGGATTCTCCGGTGCTGGCGTAGTCCACCTGTTTCCCTTGTTGCAGCAAATACATCTGCTTTGTGTTCCGGGCCCTGACGTATCCCACCTCTGGGACCGTTTTCTTCCCTGCATTGTCCCAATAAGCTTCTTCTCCGGCTCCTTTGGCTTCCGTGCCGTGATAAACATTCGGAAGACTCTCACCACTTCCTCGCCCAGAGCACTGCACTTGTTGTCCGTTGCTGTCGTGCCGTCCAAAGCGGACTGCATACCGGTGCTCAGCTTTTCTACTTTAGTGTCAAGAATCCTGCGTTGATCAATCAGTGAGATGTGGGATCAAGACGCTCTTGAAATGCGTACCTTAAGTTGGTGTAAGTAGCGGAAGCTACGTGATCAATTCGGTTCTCAAGTAGTATCAATCTCGCATCAAGTGAAATGGCAGCTCCTGCCTTGAGTCGTCTCTTCCGTCTTACATTTCCCGGCTTCTCCAACAAACCCACCCTTTTTTCCACTTCTTTAAGCACAGTCGCCGCACTCTCAAACTTGGGAACCAGTAAGGCCGCAAACTTCTCTATCCCCCGCAGTTCATCAACTGAAAGTATCACGCTGGCTTGAGTATTCTCCAGCTTTCGAACTTTCTTGCCAGTGTCTCTGATCCTCGTTTCCAGGATCATCAAGTTCCTTATCAGTGTGTCGTCCTTTCCTTTCAGTTCCAGCTCCGTCTCATAAGACTCATCTTTAGAGTCAATCACACCACCATTCCGTTTAGTCTTTGTGAATTTCGATAGCAACCCTTCGGCCTTCTCTGCAAGTGCCGTGATCTCAGAAGCGGCCGAGCTTGCAGCATCCCGCTCCTTTTCTAGAGCAGAAAACGCATCCTTGAGACTCCGCTGAAATTCGCGAACTTCTGTAGTAGCATATTCTTTTTCCTGGTTTAAATCCATACTCATCCTCCGAACTTCTGTAGCGAACGCGTCCTTTACTTTGCATATATCTTGTTCTAAACTCTCCTGAAGGTGTAGCGACTTTCTCCTTACCTCGGAAAGAACAGCCCCAGCCGATTCGGCAACCATATCCTTCTCCAGAGCCAGCGATTCTTGGAATTCACAGCTCTTTCTGCGGGCATTGACCTTCTCGGAGCTCACACTTCCAATCACATCCTCGACCATTTGACCAGCCTTTGAAGCAGCAGACGCAGCGTCAGATGCTGCAGAGATGGCCAGATTCTTTTCCTTCTCAATAAACGATATTGTTGTATCCATTTTGTTTTTAGTCTCCTCAATATTGCCGAGTAACTGCGGCAGGCTTTCAAAGTGCATCAACTTGAACTCAAGGTCCCCGACAGATCGCTTCATGGATAGATAGTCTTTCTTCACGTCTTCCACGTCGATCCTTGCTTGCATTGCTTCCTTCCTCACATAATGGAGCTGCTTCTTTAATTGATCACTGTCTTCCTGAACATCTCCAGGGTCCTCCTTCAAATTATCTTTTCGTCCTTTCCCAATCGAGTCCACTTGGCTCCAAAGAGTCCGAAGCTCGTCCTTTACTTCACCTATGGACCTTTCCTTCAAGCCTTGACTGGAGCTCTCCTTCTGAGGGAAGCACCTTTCTATCGCCTGACGTATGTAGCCACGTCTGATGTCATCTGAGTCGATCCCCCTCTTGGTTTCCTCCTCCCTTCGGAATTCTATTTCCGGTAGCCTTATCTTTGATTTTGAGAGTGCTTCCACTTCCTTCCAAAGGAGGCACAGAGCTTCTTTCATTTCCGTTACGGTTCTTTCTTTTCCAACCAGGCTCTCGAGCTTGTGAGGCAGAAACTTCTCGAGCGCTTCTTTTATTAAGCTTTCCACTCGGTGTTTGCCACCCATGCCGGCTAGTTCCACCTCCGTCAAGAAAGATTCACACTTTGCTGTCATTTCGCGCTTCAGGTCCTCAACGTCTCTAGCAATTCCGAGCTCCATTATTTCAAAGTCGCTTTTGAGACTCGTCTTGATCCCCCCCATAGAATTCGAGATTTTCTCGTCAACATTTTTTAACAGTACAGCCTTTGTTTCCACGAAGGAGAAGTTCATCCTGTCTTTCAAGTCTTCCATCATAGCAGATGACTCGTCCTTGACATGCTGTAGCTTTTCCTTTTTCTGAGCCTCACTCAAGGCCCACAAGTCCTCCGCTGCAGCCAAGTCATTGCTTAATCCTTCCATAGTTTTCTTAACTTCTTCCTGTATACTCCTTTTTATAGACATGATGTCAACTTCCATGTCATGTCGCAAATATTGTAAATCCTTTTCGAGATTTTCCGTTCTTGACCGCCACAGTCTACCTTCCTCATCAAACCGCAGTTTGAAACCATCCAAAGAGCGCTTAAGTTCGATGACAAGTGCCTGGAGATTAATAAAGTCGTCTTCTAAAGGTGCCAATGCCCGAGTGATGGGACTCCCAGATAATTCTCTCTTCCTGTGACGAAAATCTAACCAATAGTCTGACCAAAAATCTGCTCGAGAAGCTGCTCGAGAGCCTCGAGAGTCAGATGCTAGCAGTTTCTTAGAAAGGTCCCGAAGCCTATCTGTCCCAGACCTGTCTTCCAGACTTCCAAACCTCCAGCAGCCATCTCTGTCACCTTCGTCGTGATGGCCACAGGACGAACAAGCTCTATGGGACTCCTCCCAGAACTTCGGAACTGCATGACGAGGTAACGTCAGTGTCAACTCCTTGCTGTACTTGCACTTATAAACCGTTAGTAGAGGTAAAAGAACTTCAGGAAACAAAACCTGCTGAGCTCTTCCTTGGGCTCCTCAAAGGACTCTTACTTTTCCTGGCCGGCGATTTTCTTGAGACCGGCGACACAGAACGCCTGCTCAATGGAGCCTCACTCAGTCTCATCGACCAATCTTCCCAAGTTTCCCGCTGCTTAACTGTCTTCTTCAAACTTTTTCTAGCCTTCTTTGGTGACTTCACCGGCTCAACATGCAGTCTTGATGTCTTTGGTGCTCTTAACGACGCTCGAGGAGGCTTGAGTTTGGAAGTCGTCCTCCTGCTCCTGTACGGCGAGTTTCTGCCGTGCATGTCGGGCTCAAGTTGTCTGATTCTCTTCTTGACGTCAACTAGGGCGATTTGAAGGTCCGCAATCTGGCTTTCCCCTCTGTTCAGATGGTAATTCGGATGGCGCGGGATCGTCGACAGCAACAGTGCCTCAAACTTCTTCAGGTGCCCAAGTTCATCTACGTACAGTCCTGCTTTCCGTGAAAAGTCTGCCTTCTTAAGACACAAGCGCGCACTTCGACAATAATAAGTCAATGGCAGGGCTGGCTGGTCCATTACACCGACATTGCTCTATCCCTGGCAGTATATCAGCACTGAACATAAGACTTTCGGGCGTTCCTTTTCGTTTCCTTTGAGTTGGTAGAATGGATCAGCTCTGGAGAACAAGATAAAGGCTAGTCCAGCTTCCAACGGCCGACAAGAACAAATGCTATGCGCTTTCTTGCAGCAGTTAGACCTATGTTTTTCATCAGCTGAAATTGCCGGTAAGTTATTCCAGTTCAAAACGGAGCGTAAAGAACGGAATCGAACCGGGTTTTTCAGGAACAACATCACTCGAATTCAGTTGAATGAGGATCGAACCTAAACCTAAATGCTTTTGGTTCGAAACTGATACATGAAAGCATTCGTAGGTACAAAATTTGAGCTTTGCCAACTACTTTCTGCTGAAATCAATACATTTAGCTTACAAGTGAAGCATTTTTTTGCTTGGAACAGATAACGTTTGTTATGAATCAATGAAAGTCGATTATCCTTTTCAAACGCTTCGATCAGGCCAATGATGTTTTCTTCGTTTATGAAGTCCCACTTCGTCAGCTACGATCAACAGAATCCCAAGCCAACGCCTAAATTCAAGGTAAAAACCAAGATACATCCTTGCCGTAAAAACTCTTTGGCTGCTGGCTTTTGGAAGCTGTTTTCTTTCCACTGCAAAAGGGAAAATCATGAGCTTATGATTGCTTATGAGAGGCTATGTTTGTTGTTCTGCATTCTGGGGATAGCTTTTCAAGTATACGCAGACAAGACATACCGCTGGTCTTGTAAGGCAGCAGACATACCACTGCATCGAACTAATCCTCTGCGGCCATAATATAGTAGCTAATCAATCATAAGAACAAATTAACAACTATTTTATGTGATTAATAATTAGTTATGTTTTACTCTACCGCTTTGTCCACTCACCTATCTTTGGTTTTGGCGTTGAGCTTGCGAAGATTCTTCCCAGTAAGTGCTCTTGTGCTTCCTCCTTTGGCTGGCCATTCCACATGAACTGAGTGACATCGTCCACCTTGGACAGCTTGAGCAAAAGCTACTTCTCCTTCGAATGGTTTGATCTCAATGCCTGAACCTCAACATTAGCCTCTTCAACTCATGCTTAACCTTTATTCTACGCACGAAACCGGTCCTTGTCCTGATGCAATCCTCAATGCCCTGACAACGCAGTAAGCCATTGCCATCTTGCTCAAGAACGCCTCCAGTGCTCATGTTCTTCTTCCATACAAGCGCATTCAGGTTCAGCGGGTTTGCCCTGTTTTTTCTTTCCCTCTTTCAATTGATGATCATCCCCTGTTGACACCTGCGAGGCTGTTTTCTTGGACAAATTGTATCAAAGAAAGCACAATTTGGTGCTAGGTACCACTTTCTTGACAAGGCAGACTGCACTTCTGCTTCAAACTCCTTTGGCTGGCCAATCCACAAGAACTGGGTGACATCTTCCACCCTAGACAGTTTGAGAAACAGTTTCTCAAGCTCCCTATCATCTGTTTCTCCTTTGAATGGCTTGATCTCAATGCCACAAGATGGCGAACATCATCCAACTAGCCTCTTCATGTTGCACTTAGCAAGCTTGGACATCCTTGACAAATCCCTGTCACCACCTGGTGCAATCTTTAATTTACCTCGCTGATCAGATGCTCAAATGCAGTCACAGAATCATTAACATGATTTGAGTCTGATGTTAGATTATGATTTCGTATACCTGGGCCTCTTGAGTTTTTTCTGCAAATGAATGTGTCATCTAGATCCAGCACCTGTCCATTCCTTCCTGCAGCCCCCTAATCAGGATTCCTCTTCTTGCATCCACCATCCATGGCCTTACAATTTTTGGAAATTTCTTAGGGCGATCGGGCAAATTCATACAGGACAAGCTGCCAGGCAAAGAAAAAATCATTTCCCCAGGGAGATGAAGAATCTGTAAGTTTTCTGTTGATCACATCTTCCTCTTTTTCCAGCTTTTCTCTAAGTTCTCTTTCTCCATAATCTAAAGTTCTTTCCTTGATCCTGGCAGAATCTCTTTTATAAATATATCGTCAAGCTCAGGTGCGGCAAGCACTTTCGATCCACAGGGATCTTCCAAAAGCTCTGGAAGAGCGACAAGGATGACAAGCAGTCGCCACTGCTTGTTAACAGCAAGTTCATGCTCTGCAAAGGCTTGCACTTGCACATCAGAGATTGCGAGGGATGGCCGAGAGACCAGAGAAGTTTTGGATCGAACTCGCTGTTGAGGAGTGTAAGCTTACCATTTCCAGGATCGAAGCCACTGTTTCTAAGCTCTTCATTGAGCCTGCCGTCCAAAATTTCTGGATGGTGTGATCAAGAAGGAGAAGAACATATTGTGGAAATTGATCCAGGATATTTGAGCTCCAAAGGAATAGTTTTGGTGCATGGTTCTGGAGGTGATGTCTTCTCTTGGAGGCATGTAATGGCTCCGCTAGCTTGACAAACCGGCCACAGTGTTGCTGCGTATGATCGGCCTGGCTGACGAGCCGGCTGGGCAAAAATGGTGGCCGTGACAAAGATGGTCTTCCCAATCCTTACGAGCGCCAGTCACAAGTGAGTGTCCTATTCATCGTCTTCTAGAAAAAAAGAGAGCTTTTTCTGTTGTTCTTGCTTGTTTGATTTCTCTGATTAGAGCTCGCAGGTGAATTTGCTGCTGAGCTTTTGCCAGGAACTAAAATTCTCATTGGTCGTACGCGATGGTGGATTGCTCGCTCTTATGGCAGCTGCCAAGATCTTGAAATCTCTAAGCTCAACGCAGGTAAGCTCCAAGCCACTATAGTTGGATCATCTCATGGATTTTCATTTCTGTGATGAAGGTGGTGATCAAAGGTGTGGTTTTGATCGCGGCGAGCTCCTCCAGAGAGGTGATATCGCCATTTGCTCGAGTTTTGCTCCACACTACTTTGGGACGGCACATACTCCGGCCATTGCTGTGCCTGGAGATGGCGAGTTGCCATGCCTGGCACGATGCTTCCAAGCTCACCTCCGAAGTGATGGAACTTTACAAGGTATGAGGAAAAATTCGATCTTGATCAAAATATTTCCATGATCTTCCGTGTATACATTGATCCAGGTATCTTTTCTATCTTGTTGTGATGTCTAGGCCATTTTCTTCTCACAAACTTGCTCCTGGACAAAATGAAGGAGACCGCCAAGGAAAGTGTTTGTCAATCTCTCCTCCATTGCGCATATTGCCTCTTACAGCGGTGGAATCCAGTTCTCACACCTTAATGACAAAGCCTGGTACACCAAAAAACTCTCTTTTCTCGTGAGCTTACATTCTTCCTTTTTTCTTCCAAAAGGTACTCCAACACTAGAGCATACAGTCAATCCAAGCTCACGAACATCTTCCACGCCAAAGAACTGGCAATGAGATTCAAGGTATTCGTCTAATGCTTTGAAATCTCTCTCACCTTTCTCTTTCGTCAATGCTTTCTCTTTCGCTGATTAGGCTGAAGGAGTTGACATCACAGCCAACACTGTAGGTTTATAATGACACCTTTGATGCGGTACACATTCTACATAATGAGTTTGTCTCTTTGTCTTGTCATTGTTTTCGGTTACTTATGGAACTTTGATCTTCATGCAGGGGTTCTCAAGTTCTTCTCCAGCTTCCTTTGGAAAAATGTGCCACAGGTAAGAAGAATTCTCCCAATTATCTGGAAGTTTTTCGTGACTAATACGTGATTGATCTCTCAGGGCGCTGCTATGACGTGCTACGGCTTTACATCCAAGCCTCAAGGACGTCATGGGGCAATACTTCGTGGATTCCAACAAATCCAACTGTAGCACTTATGGCAGAGATCCCAAGCTCGCTCACAAGCTATGGACCTTCTCCCAGGAGCTTATAGACAAGCATTCTCCGTCCTAAAGGTAAAAGGTTGATAGTGCTAGAGACAACTGGGTAATGATTTGTGGATAGACTGTATTTACTCTTCTCGAAAGCTTGAGCTCGAGCTCGAGCTTGATCAAAAGTAAGATGCATTGCCTATATTGCACATGACTAAAACTTTTGTTTCAAGCATGTCGTCCATCGTGTACTTGACACCCTCTCGTTGGATTCCAGAGTCTTTGATCCCACCGTATGGCTGACTATCAACGCACGTGCTTGGCGAATTGTTGAGGCAAACTCCTCCAGCCTGTGAGGATCAAATAATCATCAAACAATCGATCAATACTTTCTATATCTCAAATGCAAAGCTACCTCTATGTGCTCAAACGCATAGAAGACCTTGTTTAGATCATATGTAAAGACGCTGGCTTGGAGACCGTAATATGTGTTGTTAGCTTCCTTCACAGCTTCCTTGAAATCACTGCGTCACCACCGTTTTAGTTTAGAGAAATAAAAAGGAAGTAAAGAAGAACTTCAGGAGCTAAGAAACTTTGAGAGATTACTTGTATGAGTAGAGAAGGATCATGGGATTGAAAATCTCTTCCTTCCTTGCATCTGTGTCAAAGGGAGTGTCTTCCAGGATTGTTGGCTCCATGAAAGCTTCCCTTTGCTTACCACCAACTAAAATTTTGGTGCCTGCCTTCACTGCCTCGTTCACGCTCTTCTCCACTGTAGCTGCCGACGACCTGGATATCATGGGCCTGATTGATGTGTCATCTTGGCGATGATCTCCACCTTTGAGTTTCTTAATGGCAGTGATCAATGAATACTTCACCTACACAACCAGCACCAAATACGTTAGATCAAAGCTCGATTTGAGAACAAAGAATACGATAGAATTTAAAGACAAGTGTCGGATACCTCACCTTTCACGTAAAGACGTTGCATGTGAATGCACGACAGGCCACTTTGATAGAATCCCTTGTGGACCAACTTAGCGATTGTACCTTCCAAGTCTGTACCTTCCAAATAATTTTTTTATTTTAGGTCAAGGTCTATAAAAACATAACACCCTTTTATTATATATATTAAATACACTTACAATATCAACATAATCCCACCTTCTTGAAATAAATGTATAAAACTATTTTACATAAAAGAAATAAAATGATACTCATAAAGTGTGCACTTGAAACTCTTGGACAAAGTGTGTTATTTAGAATTTATATTTTATAGCTCCAAAGAATGTAGATAGTGGCAATAAAATTTAAGTGTTAAAGATGGGTTTTACAAGATGACAAATATATTTAAAAACGAATTACAAAAAAAAGAAATTAGAGAATAGATTTGTTTAGTTAAAAACCAGATAGCGGATGTCGCGAATGTGACTTTGGGTATCGCAAGTTACATGTCGGCTAGTCCTTACGGACACTCTTTCCTTACTACCACAATGGCAGGAGGTCAGTATTGCTAATTCCCTTTATCAACGCCCTTGTTCAAGTGTTAATTTACTGGGCTTAGCACCTATACTTAGCTAAATGGACATAAGGTAGGAACTCCTATATGTTTCTAGCTAAGCATACTCGGCTTGGCTCTTAATTCTCTTTTGCTTTGTCTTGCACTGGCTTGACAAGAACCCTCGCATATTGAGATTGGTCCCTCAATATTGCTGGATGATAGCTTACCGTGTTTGCCAAACACCCTCGCTATCACGCCCTTTGTGTTAGTCTTATTTCGGTCCTAAATGCTATTTATGGAAAGTGTTTAGATTTGCTCATTTGGCATATCTACGGAATATAAAAATTGAATTAAACATAATGGTGTTTGTCCCATATCCAAATTTGCAATCTAGCGCCATTCCATATTTAGTAAGTTTCAAGTGTAAGGAATCAACTCGCCGAGGTGTCGTAGGCTAAAGGAGCCCCGAAAGCATGACCAAAATGATAAAGAGTTCATCGAATGGGACCAAGTCTAAGATCGAGTCCAAGACCGACTCTAAGACCGAGCTCAAGATAGAGTCCGAAATCGAGTCCAAGACCGACTCGAAGACCGAGTTCGAGACGGAGTCCAAGATCCAAAATCGGGTCCGAGACCGAGTCTGAGGTCGAGTCCGAGGTCGGGTCCGAGATCGGGTCCGAGATTGAGTCCGAGATTGAGTCCGAGACTGAATCCGAAGTCGGATCCGAGATCGAGTCCGAGATCGAGCCAAAGACTAAGTCCGAGTACTAATACGGGTCAAGGGGTGAGCGTGCGTCTCCCAGGGGGGGGGGGGGGGAGCTGCAGGGGGTTCCAAAAGTATAGTAGGGATAGTGAGGTCCAGGAACCAGTCTTGAAGGAATTCTCCAGTAGTGCTCCAAACTGACTTGAGGTTGAGACTAGGGCCGAGGGGCCTTGGGTGGGAGTGAGCATAGGCTTGGGTGGTGCTGGAGGGGCCACCCAGGGAAGTGTTCAAGAGCAGCTCCCACTCCCGAAAGGGAAACCGACTATGGTGCTCCCGGCTCAGGTGGAGTGGTGCCGCACTTGAGTACCTTGTGGCTCATTGGTCCTCGCCCTTCCTAGGGGCTTGGGCATTCCCTTCGGGATGGAAGTGGGGGGGTAGAGGTACCCATACCAGGCCGTTAGGCCATGGTGTTTCGCCCCGACGTCCCGAAGCAAGTGCTGCATCCAAGGCTTGGGATTTAGAGGGTCCCATGATCAAGTCTTGTTGTACCAAGGGGTGTTAGGAACTTGGAGGCTTGGTGTGCTTGGCTGCTTGTGCCTGCGGGGAGTGTAGCCGAACCTTAAGTCAAGTCTAACCCGGGAAGGGGGATTGGGAGAGAATTGGGAAACCGTAGATGGATGGCTAACACTTTGTTACTCGTGCAGTGAGTAGCTGAAACCAAGTAGGACCAAGTAGGAGCTGGTACAATAGGTGAGAACTTTGGCAATGGAACTTAGCACAAGCCAAGGCAGTGTTGGTTGGATAGACGAGGTAAGCTGGCAAATTGGAAAGGAAAAATTTGTGGCTTACAATTTGGTATCGGAGCCTTTTCCTCAGTTCTAGCGAAGGATAGAGGCGGATTGCTGGGAGATGGCAAAGGCAGGGCAGAAGCGAACCAAGGCGGAGACAAAACCTCCTCCAGAGCTGGAGCCTCCAGTGGAACGAGAGGCTATGGATGAGGAATCCTTGCATGAGGAGGACTCTAGTGAGGAAACTTCCAAACATGAGTCCGGTGGCGAGGTTCGGTCGTCCAAGGCTCAATTGGATGTGCTAAAAGGATAATTGGCACAGACCAATGCCCTGCTGGAGACTCTCGTACGCAAGCTAAAGCGTGACGAGAAGCGGAAGAAAAAGAGAAAGACTACGGATGCTGGCAGCGCAGAAGGTGCGGACCCTTCGGCAGGGACTAAGGCAGAACCAAACAAGGTCGAACAGACTGAAGTAGAATCAGTCCCTTAGGCAGTTCCCAAGTACAAACCAAAGCCCCCACCGGTCTTCAAGGGAGTGAATGACTATAAGGTGGTGGAGGATTGGTTTTACGATATGGAGGACTACTTCCGAGCGTTGCAATTACCGATCTCGGAGAAGGTCTCATGTGCAAAACCATATTTGGCAGATAATGCCAAGTTTTGGTGGAGAACGACGGAGGCCAACGAAGGACCGGTGGCCACTTGGGACATGATGAAGGCGAGGATCCGTGCAACATACGTTCCTCCGAATGCCACAGTGACTCTGCATCTGAGAGATGAGTTGAGTAGGCTGAAGCAGACTGGAATCATCCAAGAATATGTGAATGGGTTCATGGCAAAGAGGATACTTGTCACGGACATGGGGGATATGGATGCGTTCCATGCCTTCATATCAGGTTTGCAAACTTGGGCTCGCAGTGAGGTGATGCGCTGGAACCCGACCAACTACAAGGAAGCGTTGGATGCGGCCATCAAGGTGCATTTCAATGATAACCTGCGACGGGGTCGGGATCCACATTTAGCAAAAGGGCCAAACCAAGGGGAACGTATAGCAAGGGGAAATTCAAGAAGAGTTTCTCTAAGAATGAGTCCTCGGGGTTCTAGAAAGGCAAATTCGGTGGCCAGCGAGCGAGTACGTGGGGGAGTCAAGCGAAAAGAGACAAACCCAAGGATAAGAAGGTCAAGTCGTATAGCAGTGTGGGAAACAACGTATGCTACAACTGCAGTGAAGCGGGACACTTTTCGAGGGAATGTCCCTACCCGAAGAAGGCCAGAGCCAATATAGCCATCAAGTCGGGTGAAGTCCAAACTAAGGTATGTGATCCAGTCCCTAACTCAAAGTTACTCATTACACAAGCAACTTTGGTAGAGAGTCGTTCGCGACATCTACTAGCCTTCCGAGGGAAGCTCGGAGGTAGCTTTTTTAAGATCCTTATTGACACGGGTGCTTCGGATAATTTTGTGGCTGCAGACATAGTCTGGCAAGCCGGACTAACGATGCAGCAGCTGGGTGAACCAAGGACTATAGATTTTGTTCAAGGTAGCCAAAGCACCGATGAGGTACTTCGACAAGCGAGAGTCGAAGTAGGGACATGGAAAGTGGACATGGATTTCACCGTGTTGGACATGGCGGGATTTGACGTGATCTTCAGAATGGATTGGTTCAATCGGTTCGTGGTAGCCCTGCATGGAAAAGGTAGGAACTTTGTGGTACTGGCGAATGCCCAAGGAACAAGATCTAGGGTGGAGGCCCAGGATTTAAAGGTAGGGCAAAGCAAGGCCAAGGATTCTTGCTTAAACCTAGTGTCCACGAGAGGACAACTCACTAAAGGAACTAAGGCAGCCTTTTTGTGCTTACTCTCGGTGAAGAGTGATAAAAAGACAGGAACAGAAGAAGTACGTTTAGTGATCTAGCGGGTGTTGGACCAATTCCAGGATACCATGACGGAGGAGTTACTGGCGGGGTTGCCCCCCGCACGACTGATAGAACATAAGATTGAACTGGTCGAGGGTGCTGAGGCGGTGGTTCGTCCCCCCTATCGTTTGAACGAAAAAGAACTCAAAGAGCTCAAGTGCCAACTAGAGGAGTTGGTGGACAAAGGGTATGTTAGGTTGAGCAAGTCACTGTATGGGGCACTGGTGTTATTTGTGAAAAAGAAAGATGGTTCTATGCGCATGTGCATAGACTACCGATTGCTCAACAAGTATACAAAGAAGAACAAGTACCCTTTGCTAAGGATTGAGGACCTGTTCGATAGGTTGGGAAAAGCAAAATACTTCTCGAGGATTGACCTAAGGTCAGGATACTACCAGATCAGGGTAGCCGAGGAAGATGTCGAGAAGACAACCTGTCAAACGAGGTATGGGAGCTTTGAGTTTCTGGTGATGCCCTTCGAGCTATGCAATGCACCGGCAGCGTTTTCGGCGCTGATGAACCACATTTTTTTTACCCTATCTGGATCACTTCGTGGTCGTCTATATCGACGACATCCTGATCTATAGCGAGACGCTAGAGGAGCATGCCGAACACTTGGCGAAGGTGTTTGAGAAACTAAGGGAACACAAACTGTATGCTAAAGAGAGCAAATGTGACTTTGCTCAACAAGAGGTAAAGTTTCTCGAGCATGTGGTGGGCCAGGACGAGCTCAAGGTGGACCCAGAGAAGGTCCAAGCGATCCAGGAATGGGAGTGACCATTGAATGTACATTTGTTGGGGGCGTTCTTGGGGCTATACAACTACTACCAAAAGTTTATCAGACACTATTTGAGAGTAGCCCTGCCCTTAACGAACCAAACAGGAAAAGGGAAGATGGTATGGACAGCAGAATGCGAGGCGGCATTCGTCCACCTCAAAGGAAAGTTGAGGAAGGCTCATGTGTTGGCATTACCAGACTTTGGTAAGGACTTTGAGGTAGAAACGAATGCTTCGGACTTTGCGTTGGGCGCAGTTTTAAAGTAAGACAACCATCCAGTAGCGTTCTTCTCAAAGAAGTTGGACAAGGCTCAACGGAAGTGGCTTGCCCACAAGAAGGAATTGTTTGTGGTGGTCAAGGCACTCAAGGATGTGAGACACAAAATCCCTAGGCCCCAAAGTGGAGCCGGAAGGGCGCCACATGGTAGTGGCCGAAGCGAGAGCCAAACGAGCGTAACACGTTTGGACCAAAAGCTCCGACTTGAAAAGTCAAGAGCGGGAGTGGAACTCCCAACGAAGTGCTCGAGGAACGAGCACGAAGTGAGCAAAAGGCGAGGCTCCAAAAAGGGACCCAAAAGGACCAACACATGACACGTGGGAGTGTCCGAGATGGACTCGAGTTGGAGTTCGAAGTGGAGTCCGAGATGGACCCGAGTTGGAGTCCGAAGTGGAGTCCGAGATGGACCCGAGTTGGAGTCCGAAGTGGAGTCCGAGATGGACCCGAGATGGAGTCCGAGATGGAGTCCGAAGTGGAGTCCGAGGTGGACCCGAGATGGACCCGAGTTGGAGTCCGAAGTGGAGTCCGAGATGGACCCGAGATGGAGTCCGAGATGGACCCGAGATGGAGTCCGAGATGGAGTCCGAAGTGGAGTCCGAGGTGGACCCGAGATGGACCCGAGTTGGAGTCCGAAGTGGAGTCCGAGATGGACCCGAGATGGAGTCCGAGATGGAGTCCGAGATGGAGTCCGAGGTGGACCCGAGATGGACCCGAAATGGAGTCCGAGATGGACCCGAGATGGAGTCCGAGATGGAGTCCGAGATGGACCCGAGATGGACCCGAGATGGAGTCCGAGATGGAGTCCGAGATGGAGTCCGAAGTCGAGACCGAGACTGGGACCGAGACCGAGACCGAGACCGAGACCGAGATCGGGACCGAGACCGAGACCGAGGCCGAGGCCGAGACCGAGCCCGAGCCCGAGTCCGAGTCCAAGTCCGAATCCGAGTCCGAGTCCGAGTCCGAGTCCGAGTCCGGAGCCTGAGAGGGTGAAAGCCCAAAGCGTTCGTCTCCCAGACCCTGGGGGGTTTGGTGAGCTCCAAAAGTATAGTAGGGGGAGGACTGTTGTGGAGCCAGTTTGGCCAGGAAAGGTCAGTTTGGCCCAGGAAGGCCGGACCCAGTGTTGGGTGATGAGCTGCCCACTGGGAAGTCCAAGACTAGAGTGAACACAGACCGACAAGCGGGGTAGCTTGGTGAAGTGTTCAAGAGCCGGCTCTAGTTCCCCCGGGAGATCGACTGGCCGATGCTCCCAGTCCAAGTGTGGGTGGCACTACCTACTTGGATACCTGGTGTGGCTCAACGGAACCCGCTCTAAGCCCATGGCTAGAGCACCCAAGAGCAGAAGGCGAGGAGAGTACCCAGGTGGCTCGCGTAAGGCCACGGTGTTCCGAAATGTTGTCCCAAAGGCCCAGACTGTGGAAAGGAAGAGGAGCAGTCCTCTGGGGCAGTGACCAAGGACACAGTCGTGTGGTGAGGAAGTCCCAGAGGACCGTGGGACTTAGTGGTCGGGCCTGTGGGTCTCGATCCAGTGGCAGTGTTGGCAAACACGGCCAGAGGCAGAAAGGGACTTAGTGGGGACTGACAGAGGGATATTGGGGAAGGCTATTCCCCTTGTCGGTGGGCATCCTAAGGATGCTAAGGAGTGGATCTGAGATGACCACTCACGGATGGTTTGCCTAGTCTTGGAGAGCCAAGACGGTGATGCAAGTGGTATTGGACTACCAGTGTGGCAAAGGTGATTGGGCATGGCCTTAGCGTAACGGGCTGCTATGTCGGTGGTACCTTTGAGTGTCGGTCATGGGATCGGACACGTGGAGCACTTGGACCAAGTGCAAATGTTGAGTGGCATGGATGCCATTCTCGGGGCTAGCAAGTCCCAAGTCCTGGATTGGACTTATGGAGGTTATGAATGAGACTCCTCCAAGTGGTCAGAGGTGTGGTTAAGTGACTAAAGTAGAATGGAAAATTTAGTCGCTTACAACTTGGTATCGGAGCTGTTCCTTAGTCCGACTTTTATTGGTGCTCAAGTATATCACCACTAGTGTTGGCATCGGAAGGTCCGAGGAGTGGGACTATCCTTGAGGAGTAGCAAGTCGGGAAGACATGGCTCTCCATTACAGTTCATGTGTGAACTTGTAGACGAGGTGGTGGATAGAAAAGGGCCAATAATGGAACGACTTTGGGATCTTGGGAACAGTGCAAGGTTTTCCTCATTGAGTTGAGGATGTGATCCGGGTGAGCATTTGTCTCAGCAAATTGGCTAAGGTTGTTGTGGTAAACAACTAAAGTTGGGATCACGGGAAAGATAGAGACTCCAAAACAATAAAGGAGTCACAAGATTTTCCTCATATAGTTGAGGTTGGCGCTCATGAATGTGAGACCAGAAGTAATGACCATGGGAGGTCAAATACGGAAGAGGACTCAAGTCCTTGAAAAGGTAGCCGGGGCTACCTCTAATAAATGCTGGAACAACCCAAGGAGTTGGGGGTGTATTAAGTGGATGAGTTGGTGTTCTCATCACATGGACAAGTAGTCCTAAGGGGCAAAGGTTGCCCCCAGAGAACAAAATTAAGTGTCGGAGTAACACTTGTGAAAATAGTCCTTTTGAGTAGGACAGGAATGCAAGAAGTGTATTCCAGTGAGCTAGTGCCTCACAAGTAGGACCTTACGGGTCTATGGATTAACCAAGTCCAAAACTGCTGGATGACTCAAGTAGAGTCAACGGATGGTCCTAAAAGGACTGATGGAAGCATTTGGACTGAGGTGTGTTGTACCCCACAAAGGATGGGGGGGGATCATAGGATCTAAGGATGAGAACAAAGGGTATCTCATTGATGGCAAAATGTGCCATGCTAAAGTTATGGGAAAGGTGTTCCCAGAAGAAAACAACTTTGACATAAAGTTGTGTGTGACCTCTATGGTGCAGTGCTAACGGATGGTTGGCATGAGAAAGAGCGGTGTTGGTCTTGGCAAAGACTTAGACACGAAGGGGAAATGTCATAGAGGTAGGCTCGTGGAGCCGATGGTGTGGAGACACCAAATGTGCCAAGGTGTGATACCTTGAGGCTATGTCGGTGGTACCTTTGAGTGTCGGTCATGGGATCGGACACGTGGAGCACTTGGACCAAGTGCAAATGTTGAGTGGCATGGATGCCATTCTCGGGGCTAGCAAGTCCCAAGTCCTGGATTGGACTTATGGAGGTTATGAATGAGACTCCTCCAAGTGGTCAGAGGTGTGGTTAAGTGACTAAAGTAGAATGGAAAATTTAGTCGCTTACAACTTGGTATCGGAGCTGTTCCTTAGTCCGACTTTTATTGGTGCTCAAGTATATCACCACTAGTGTTGGCATCGGAAGGTCCGAGGAGTGGGACTATCCTTGAGGAGTAGCAAGTCGGGAAGACATGGCTCTCCATTACAGTTCATGTGTGAACTTGTAGACGAGGTGGTGGATAGAAAAGGGCCAATAATGGAACGACTTTGGGATCTTGGGAACAGTGCAAGGTTTTCCTCATTGAGTTGAGGATGTGATCCGGGTGAGCATTTGTCTCAGTAAATTGGCTAAGGTTGTTGTGGTAAACAACTAAAGTTGGGATCACGGGAAAGATAGAGACTCCAAAACAATAAAGGAGTCACAAGATTTTCCTCATATAGTTGAGGTTGGCGCTCATGAATGTGAGACCAGAAGTAATGACCATGGGAGGTCAAATACGGAAGAGGACTCAAGTCCTTGAAAAGGTAGCCGGGGCTACCTCTAATAAATGCTGGAACAACCCAAGGAGTTGGGGGTGTATTAAGTGGATGAGTTGGTGTTCTCATCACATGGACAAGTAGTCCTAAGGGGCAAAGGTTGCCCCCAGAGAACAAAATTAAGTGTCGGAGTAACACTTGTGAAAATAGTCCTTTTGAGTAGGACAGGAATGCAAGAAGTGTATTCCAGTGAGCTAGTGCCTCACAAGTAGGACCTTACGGGTCTATGGATTAACCAAGTCCAAAACTGCTGGATGACTCAAGTAGAGTCAACGGATGGTCCTAAAAGGACTGATGGAAGCATTTGGACTGAGGTGTGTTGTACCCCACAAAGGATGGGGGGGGATCATAGGATCTAAGGATGAGAACAAAGGGTATCTCATTGATGGCAAAATGTGCCATGCTAAAGTTATGGGAAAGGTGTTCCCAGAAGAAAACAACTTTGACATAAAGTTGTGTGTGACCTCTATGGTGCAGTGCTAACGGATGGTTGGCATGAGAAAGAGCGGTGTTGGTCTTGGCAAAGACTTAGACACGAAGGGGAAATGTCATAGAGGTAGGCTCGTGGAGCCGATGGTGTGGAGACACCAAATGTGCCAAGGTGTGATACCTTGAGGCTATGTTGGTGGGTTCATGAGAACCCCTTGCCAAAGGAATCCCAATGGAAATGGGAATAGCATAGCCTAAGCTGCAGAGCATGCAGTTGGAGTGTGGTGACCCAGATAATGATGGAGGTGTGAAAGCACCAAGCAATGAGTTGTAGGACTTGACAACTATGAGGCAACTAAGCAAGAGGTGCAAAATAACTGGTTAAACGGGTAGAAGGTAGCTACCCAAGACTTCTTAATAGCATAGGGAAGTTGGATATACCCTTACGGGGGATAACTTGCTTGTGTTGCGATATAGTAAGTCAATGTCATAAAAGGAAATACTCATTGTCAAGAAAGCCATCATTGGGACACCCGAACACTCTAGAACACCAGAAGGTGGTGTTTGATGTCGCGAGGGCAATGGATAAAGCCCAAGGGACTAAGTCCCTAGCGAATGATGGATAGAAGGTGCTATCCAAATGTCCAAGGTTGCGGAGACAGGAGAGGACTGTCTACCCGAGTTGGACAAAGCCAAAAATGGAATTTTGGCAAGGCTAGTGATGGGCATGTAAAGGCCCATAAGCAACAATGTAATCCCAATGTGTGGGATTATAAGGTGAGCATACCTGGATTGAGGAACCACTCCCTAGGCTATTGGGTAGGTTCATCCCTAAGAATACTTGCTAAAGCATGATAGAAAGTGCAAAGCTATCCTCCTGGTCTAGAGGAGAATGACCAAAGGAAAGGTGTGAAGCCAAAAAGTAGGAAGTAAGGGGATAGAACCGAACAGTAGGAATCAAAGGGCATAACCAAGGTTGCTTATGCCAGCTGGGAGTGGAGAATCAAGTGGGGGCTCGAGGGTGTTGCCGCTAGCAACTGTGATGCCATGGAGAGTCTAAAATATGGAATTGTCCATGTTAGACTATGTGGCATTTGGAAAGCTTGCAAAAAGGGAGGCCTTAGCAAGCTGAGGGACAGAGTTCCTTCAAGATTCCCAAAGACGATTCTAGGTAGCTTAGTACCTAGAAAGGCCAAGTGTAAATGGTTCATGGAACGCGCGAAATCAGAGTGGCGCAGCAGAAGCGTGGTCTTGAAGCTTGCCATGAGGCAAGGCTATCAAGGTTAGGAAAGTAGTTCCCAAGTGTTCAAGGAGAGGGTTTTGAACGAAAGTCGATGGTCAAGGACTTTCACGCTTATGCAGGAACCATGTTACAGTGGTCGGAGGACTTGCCAAGCGAGATTGGCACGTCGGGGGAACAAATACCCTAGTTGAAGGTGATAACTTCAAAAAGGGTGGGCCATGGGGCCGAGCATGGAGGAGTCCATGCATGATCACAGACATGTCAAGTGAGAGGACTTGGCAGTGTGGAGGAACTAGGTTCCTAAGCTGTGATCTGTAGCGCGCTTTAAATATAAGTTGGTGCACCGGCGTGGGGAGTCACGCCAGGCATCTTGTGTGATGCCGTCCGTAGATGCATATACGGAGGTTGGGTTCGAGTCCCGACCCTCTAGTGCTTGGGTTCGAGTCCCAAATCACTAGGGCATGGTGATGGTTTGGAATATGAGGACACTCATATTTCGGTGGTCATGGACTCTCAGTGGGGAGACTGGTTTGGGCACACCGCCAAGCGAGGGATGCCTCGGAGTCGTGATGCACGGTTAGATTGCTTAGTGTGAAAGCTCAGCATATCTAACTTGAACGCTTTGGTGCAAGTGGCACCAAGGTCGTGGTGAGTGAGATGGGGACACCTAATCTCAGTTGCTATGAACCCTTGGCCGTAAGGGCTGGCTTGGGTGCACTGCCAAGTGTGGGGGATGCCCCCGGGGTTATAGTCAACAACTTGGAGGTCTAGAAGACCAAGTACCTCTTGGCAACTCTGTTAAGGTGCCAAGGTGAGATCACTAGGTGATCTTATGGCCAGATAAGGACAAGGTCCTTGGTTGGCTAAGGAATGAAGTTCCTGGTTCAAAATGTTGAAATTGAACTGTTTAAGGTGGTGTGGCTTGGTCGTGATGACCAAGTGGGAAGAGCACCTAAGGGAAATAAACTATGTCCGTGCGATGGCATAGTGAGTCCGAGGAAAGTAGTCTCTATAAAAGACCCATGGGAGGGTCACGAAGTTGGGCCGTGGATAGAGCCCATAGCAGAAGATGCTAAAGAGACGTACTAGGGGTGAACATCCTCCGGACTTGGCAAAGAAGAGTCTTTGCTATAGAACCGAAACAATACCTCAAGGAGGGAGGTAGAGATTCGATGTTGCTTGGTGCAACAATCAACGGATAGGAGCAAAAGATGAGTGGCCAAAATAGGGCCGTGGAATCCCTTGGAAGGAATCCAAGTGATAAAGTT
Organism: Selaginella moellendorffii; assembly: GCF_000143415.4. Classification (NCBI taxonomy): domain Eukaryota; kingdom Viridiplantae; phylum Streptophyta; class Lycopodiopsida; order Selaginellales; family Selaginellaceae; genus Selaginella; species Selaginella moellendorffii. The sequence goes on from NW_003314314.1 coordinate 1,205,176, forward strand.
AGGCGAGGAACACTAATGTGTTGGACGCTAACAAGTTGCGGGAAAGGAAGTGTGTTTCCAAAGAGGGATTCCGAAATGCTCCGATTTGGCGAAAGTGGAAACTCCAAGGGAGGGAGCGGTAAGGTAGCCAAATGATAGGGCCATGAACAGCCTTAGCACAAAGTATGATAACTGGAACTTTGGCACGAAATAGAAGAGAGGATGATGGTGCCCTCGAGTAGAGAACTTTCTAGGATGGGAAGTGGAGTTGCACAAAAGGTGCAAGGCAAGGTGTCGGAGACACCTAGGAAATTGACTCCAAGAAGTCAAAATTCAAAGTTCCAAAGTGCAAAGGTTATATCGATGGAAATTGAGACTACTCGAGAAGGAGTAGTGGGATTGACTTAGAGAAGGGTCTCTAAGAGGTTTAGCGAGAACTAAACCAATAAAAGGAGAGAACCACTATATGTGGTTCAATCAGTCTCTAAGTTGGAGAGACTACCCTCCTTAGAGGATATGCAAAAGGCATGGTGAGCCTTCAATGTCCAACCATTGACGAATATGGAGAAGTCATGGTGAGCCTTCAATGTCCAACCATTGACGAATATGGAGAAGGCATGGTGAGCCTTCAATGTCACACCATTGACAAATATTGGCTACGCACCAAGGATGGAAATGGTAACACATGTGGGTGTTACTTTATAAAATGGTTCACCGTTCGATGAGGACATCGAACTTCGTCTATGGGTGGTGGAGTTGTGAGACAAAAAATCCCAAGGCCCCAAAGTGGAGCCAGAAGGGCGCCACATGGTAGTGGCCGAAGCGAGAGCCAAACGAGCGTAACACGTTTGGACCAAAAGCTCCGACTTGAAAAGTCAAGAGCGGGAGTGGAACTCCCAACGAAGTGCTCGAGGAACGAGCACGAAGCGAGCAAAAGGCGAGGCTCCAAAAAGGGACCCAAAAGGACCAACACATGACACGTGGGAGTGTCTGAGATGGACTCGAGTTGGAGTCCAAAGTGGAGTCCGAGATGGACCCGAGTTGGAGTCCGAAGTGGAGTCCGAGATGGACCCGAGTTGGAGTCCGAAGTGGAGTCCGAGATGGACCTGAGATGGAGTCCGAGATGGAGTCCGAAGTGGAGTCCGAGGTGGACCCGAGATGGACCCGAGTTGGAGTCCGAAGTGGAGTTCGAGATGGACCCGAGATGGAGTCCGAGATGGAGTCCGAGATGGAGTCCGAGGTGGACCCGAGATGGACCCGAAATGGAGTCCGAGATGGACCCGAGATGGAGTCCGAGATGGACCCGAGATGGAGTCCGAGATGGAGTCCGAGATGGACCCGAGATGGACCTGAGATGGAGTCCTAGATGGAGTCCGAGATGGAGTCCGAGATGGAGTCCGAGATGGAGTCCGAGATGGAGTCCGAAGTCGAGATCGAGACCGGGACCGAGACCGAGACCGAGACTGAGACCGAGATCGGGACCGAGACCGAGACCGAGGCCGAGGCCGAGACCGAGCCCGAGCCCGAGTCCGAGTCCGAATCTGAGTCCGAGTCCGAGTCCGAGTCCGAGTCCGAGTCTGGAGCCTGAGAGGGTGAAAGCCCAAAGCGTTCGTCTCCCAGACCCTGGGGGGTTTGGTGAGCTCCAAAAGTATAGTAGGGGGAGGACTGCAGTGGAGCCAGTTTGGCCAGGAAAGGCCAGTTTGGCCCAGGAAGGCCGGACCCAGTGTTGGGTGATGAGCTGGCCACTGGGAAGTCCAAGACTAGAGTGAACATAGACCGACAAGCGGGGTAGCTTGGTGAAGTGTTCAAGAGCCGGCTCTAGTTCCCCCGGGAGATCGACTGGCCGATGCTCCCAGTCCAAGTGTGGGTGGCACTACCTACTTGGATACCTGGTGTGGCTCAACGGAACCCGCTCTAAGCCCATGGCTAGAGCACCCAAGAGCAGAAGGCGAGGAGAGTACCCAGGTGGCTCGCGTAAGGCCACGGTGTTCCGAAATGTTGTCCCAAAGGCCCAGACTGTGGAAAGGAAGAGGAGCAGTCCTCTGGGGTAGTGACCAAGGACACAGTCGTGTGGTGAGGAAGTCCCAGAGGACCGTGGGACTTAGTGGTCGGGCCTGTGGGTCTCGATCCAGTGGCAGTGTTGGCAAACACGGCAGGGGCAGAAAGGGACTTAGTGGGGACTGACAGAGGGATATTGGGGAAGGCTATTCCCCTTGTCGGTGGGCATCCTAAGGATGCTAAGGAGTGGATCTGAGATGACCACTCACGGATGGTTTGCCTAGTCTTGGAGAGCCAAGATGGTGATGCAAGTGGTATTGGACTACCAGTGTGGCAAAGGTGATTGGGCATGGCCTTAGCGTAACGGGCTGCTATGTCGGTGGTACCTTTGAGTGTCGGTCATGGGATCGGACATGTGGAGCACTTGGACCAAGTGCAAATGTTGAGTGGCATGGATGCCATTCTCGGGGCTAGCAAGTCCCAAGTCCTGGATTGGACTTATGGAGGTTGTGAATGAGACTCCTCCAAGTGGTCAGAGGTGTGGTTAAGTGACTAAAGTAGAATGGAAAATTTAGTCGCTTACAAAGGAGTGGCGACACTACCTTGGGAGACATTTTAAGGTTTACACGGACAATGTGGCAACGAAACACTTCTTGTCACAACCCGACTTGAGAGGGAAACAAGGTTGGTGGGCCAATGCCTTGGCCGAGTTTGATTGCGAGATTCTGTACAAGCCTGGGAAGAGCAACATCGTGGCAGATGCGCTAAGTCGAAAAGCGAGCTTGAGGTTGGCGATATCCAGCGCAACAGCAACCTTCTGGGACGATGTGCGGACAGCATATGAGAACGATGGTCTAGCACAAGAAGTGTTGTTGAGGAATCTAGAGGCACGGAAAGCTCACCAGAGAGGTGAGCTGCCAACAGAAGAGAAAACAGGCTATGCGGAACGCAACGGACTCATCTATTACAAGCAAACGAGGGTGTATGTTCCAGAAGGGGAACTAAGGAAGGTAGCCTTAGAAGAGTGTCATGACGGACCTCTTGCGTGACACGGCAGAGTGCCCAAGATGATGGGCTTACTCAAGAGGAAGTACCATTGGCCAGATATAGCTAAGGACATCCAAGACTATGTAAAGACATGTCCAACATGTCAGCAGGTCAAAGCCGTGACTAATGCTAGTGGGGGCTTGTTGCAAAGCATCCCAATTCCAGATTGTCCGTGGAAATGTCTTGCGATGGACTTCATCACGGGACTTCCCCCAAGCGAGGGGTTTGATGCGATATTCGTGGTGGTGGACCGATTTTTGAAAATGGCACATTTCATACCCACCACAACGGAAGTGGATGCGGAAGGTGTGGTGAAGCTGTTCTTCGAACAAGTGGTTCGAGTGCGGGGAAGGCTGGAAGAGATCATCTCAGATTGAGATAAGATCTTCACTAGTAGGTTCTGGAGGACTCTCCTGAAACAGTATCGCACCAAGTTGAAATTCAGCACAGCCTATCACCCACAGACAGGTATGGGGATTAAGTCAAGTTTGGTGGCACTAACACTTCTTGACAGACAGACAAACGGAAAGGGTGAATAGGCAGCTGGAGGATTATTTGCGATGCTATGTCTCGGGAGACCAGACCGATTGGGTAAGTCATTTGGGACTTGCGGAAATGTGTTATAACAACTCACCACATTCGAGTATTGGGGTGAGTCCATAGGAAGTCATCAATGGGCGAGCTATTGAAGGTCCTGTGGAACTTGGCGTGGCTGAGTATCATGGAGAGCTACCCGCAGTGGAGGCATTCACGGCGGAAAGACTCAACATTTGGAATCTAGTGAGGGATTCCTTGGAACGGGTGCAACAGAGGCAAACCAAGTACGTGAACCAGAAGCGCCGGGATATAGAGTTCCAAGCTGGGGAGAAGGTGTGGCTGAACACCAAGAACCTCAGGCTACCGAGTGGGATCAGCCGGAAATTGACCCAAAGGTAAAAATACATGTATTCCTGTAAATGAATTGATCTTGAGTTCCTTAAATAGGTTCGCGGGGCCTTATGAGATTGAGGCTTGAATCGGTAAAGTGGCTTACCATCTCCGACTTCCTCGAGAGATGGGGAAGATGCATCCCGTGTTCCACGTGAACTTACTCAAGCCGTATTTTGAGGATCCGCTTCATAAGGACCAAGTAAGACCTTTACCTGAGGTTATCCAAGGGGAAGAGGAATACGAAGTCGAGGCCATCCTCAATGCGCGCAAGAGCAAGTGACAAGAATGCGAGGTGAGAGAGTTATATGTGAAGTGGAAAGGATTTCCACACTGTGAAGCAACATGGGAACCGGAGGAGAACCTAACGAACGCGCGAGATCTAGTGGAGGAATTTCTGCAAGGCAGAACTTTATGTACTTATGCAAAGTTCAATTAAAAGTATCAATTTGAGAAGTTGAGCAATGGCATATGTTGAGACCCAAAGGCGTGCCGAAGGTAAGCTAATTAGCATGGGTTAGCTATGTCGACCAGGCATAGGGCACTACACCCGATTCCCCGCGGGGATGTCGAATCCGTAGATGTATTCTACGGAGGTTGGGTTCGAGTCCCAACCCCCTAGTAAAGCAAGGCTGGGTTCAAGTCCCGACCCCATACTAGGGCGTGGTGAGGTGAGGAGTATAGAGACACCTATACTCCGTTGTCATGGGCTCTTGGCTAGGGAGGCTAACTTAGGCACACCGCTAAGTGGGGGGATGCCCCCGGAGACATGGTCAACAAGTCGTAGGATAAAAAAAAGACGTTTGATGTGGGTATCGAACTTCTTCTATTTGTGGTAGAGTTATAAGGAACCAACTCGCCGAGGTGTCGTAGGCTAAAGGAGCCCCGAAAGCATGACCAAAACGATAAAGAGTTCATCGGATGGGACCAAGTCTAAGATCGAGTCCAAGACCGACTCTAAGACCGAGCTCGAGATAGAGTCCGGAATCGAGTCCAAGACTGACTCGGAGACCGAGTTCGAGACCGAGTTCGAGATGGAGTCCAAGATCCGAAATCGGGTCCGAGACCGAGTCCGAGGTCGAGTCCGAGGTCGGGTCCAAGATCGGGTCCGAGATCGAGTCCGAGATCGAGTCTGAGACCGAATCCGAAGTCGGATCCGAGATCGAGTGCGAAATTGAGCCAGAGACTAAGTCCGAGTACTAATACGGGTCAAGGGGTGAAAGCCCAAAGCGTGCGTCTCCCAGGGGGGGGGGGGAGCTGCAGGGGGTTCCAAAAGTATAGTAAGGATAGTGAGGTCTAGGAACCAGTCTTGAAGGAATTCTCCAGTAGTGTTTCCAAACTGACTTGAGGTTGAGATTGGGGCCGAGGGGCCTTGGGTGGGAGTGAGCATGGGCTTGGGTGGTGCCGGAGGGGCCACCCAGGGAAGTGTTCAAGAGCAGCTCCCACTCCCGAAAGGGAAACCGACTGCAGTGCTCCTGGCTCAGGTGGAGTGGTTCCCCACTTGAGTACCTTGTGGCTCATTAGTCCTTGCCCTTCCTAGGGGCTTGGGCCTTCCCTTCGGGATGGGAGTGGGGGGGTAGAGGTACCCATACCGGGCCGTTAGGCCACGGTGTTTCGCCCCAACGTCCCGAAGCAAGTGCTGCACCCAAGGCTTGGGATTTAGAGGGTCCCATGATTAAGTTTTGTTGTACCAAGGGGTGTTAGGAACCTGGAGGCTTGGTGTGCTTGGCTGCTTGTGCCTGCGGGGAGTGTAGCCGAACCTTAAGTCAAGTCTAACCCGGGGAGGGGGATTGGGAGAGAATTGGGAATCCGTAGATGGATGGCTAACACTCTGTTGCTCGTGTAGTGAGTAGCTGAAACCAAGTAGGACCAAGTAGGAGCTGGTACAATAGGTGAGAACCTTGGCAAGGGAATTTAGCACAAGCCAAGGCAGTGTTGGTCGGATAAACGAGGTAAGTTGGCAAATTGGAAAGGAAAAATTTGTGGCTTACATCAAGCTTGTCCTAGAGACTAACTCTTAATACTAACGGAGGCTTGGGGTGAAAGCCCAAAGCGTGTGTTCCTCAAGGGGGGGGGGGGGGAGGGTTGTGGGGGGGTTCCAAATGTATGGTAGGGATAGTGGGTAGGTCGGGCATGGCCAACTAACCTGAGGCATAGTCTAGCTCCCGCTTGCGTGCCTGTCCTTGTTCTGCATCCGGCTTGGGTCTAAGCCCAAGTTCCATTCTATGCTAGCTGGTGGAATACCCATGTCCTTGCGTTAGGCCACTGGTATGCTGAAATAGCACTAAACTCCATTTGGCGCCGTTTTGCTTGTTGGTCCTGGCATTGGGATGCTGGTTTCTCCAGGACTGTTCCAAGTCGCTCCGGGCTCCTGTCCCATCGTTCCTTGGGCTGTATGCTCGAGAGTTGCTCTGTGGTTCGGTTCCGTTACTCCTTGGCTCCATGCCTGGGAGTTTGGCACCATTCCTTCGTTCAGTGGCCCAAAGCCTTGAACTTCGGGTTTCGCACCATTATCCTTTGGACACGTGGCATATATCACGTGGCATAAAGAGGGTTTAGGTTCTGCTTCGTGGTGTTATCCTATGGTAAATCGCCATAGAATAAAGTGTCAAAACCACGTGCACTACATTTGGTATCAGAGGATGAGTCTTAGCGAGTACTATCCAATGAGATTGGGCAACTAGTCTCATTGCATACACAGAGATGAAAACGATGATCCAAGTGGGTACACGTTTGGGTGCAAAGGCTTCACAATCATTTCTTGGGTATGGATTTGGTTACCTTGTTGTACCTTATGATGTGAGCTTGCTCTTGGGCTCATAGGATGGATTAAGGTGTACCATTTTACACAAGTTTGCGCTTGGGCTTGTGAGTGAGGCACATTAACAACTCAAGATTACACTTTAAGTTGGCAAGATTAATGTTAGCCTATCGGTGGTTCCATGAATTGTTCCTTGTACCATGGGTGAAAGCAAACCTCCTTGGGTTTGTTATGAGTGGAAAATAGGCTAGACTAGTAGATCCTTCCTAGGCATGATTATAAGTGGATCAATCAAGATTGTAGGGATTAGTCTATTGGTTCAAGTAGTCATTGTCGTGCTCTCTCATGAACTTTTCTTGGATTGAACTGAAGGCAGTGCAAAAACAGGCTTGAGGTTTAGTCAAAAATAAGACTGAAAAGAGAGTTGTCAGGGACGAAGGATCAAACACATAAATCATTTTGTCTTGGAGAGATGATTTAAAGCTCTATTTCGTTAAAGTGGGAATTGTCATTATCCCACTTGTAAAATAAGGTTTCCAAACCTTTATATAGTATATAAATATAACAAAATTCAACTGCATTGAGGCACATGCCATTTTATTTTAAACAAGGAAATGTCTACTCAATCACTTCTCCTCCCCCTGCCACTGCTTCACCTCTCTCTTCTCCTTGTCATCGTCGTCCAATTTCTTTCCATCCTTTTAATATTGGCTCAGTTGCTCCGAGTCTAGGTGGAGCCCAAGTCCCCATTCAATCTTTACTTTCCCCTTATTAATAAAACAACTTCGTAGACTTCCAATAACATGCTGTAACACTTCTAGTATAATGCAAATCCTCTCAAAGAATTGTCTTTTAATATTAATACAATGGCATGGAACCCCATGCCATAATAAGTTATATTTTTAAATAAATACATGCCATCTCAGACTGTTATTTTTTGCCTCCAACGCCTATACAATAATCTTGGAATTTCATTACTCTCCACACTATCAGGATTTAAACCCAATAGTAATACCATCTCTTCTTTAATACGTCCACGCTCATGTTCAGTGGTCGAAGAACCCATCCGGTTGAGCAGATTATAGAGATGCGGATAGTGCTTGGCTAGACAATATACATGCCATAAATAATGACTGGTGTCTGTCCGATCAAATGGCTTCTGATATACCGTTCCATCTGCTATTTGGTTGATTTCTGCAGCCACCTCCTGGACTGGCCGGTTCTCTATCACCATCGCTCTAAGCCGTTTTGCAAGGTCCCCCAGAACATACGGTCCTTCTTCGATGCGCCACCAGTGCGCTTTTCAGTCCTCGTGTCTGAATATTCACAACGATCTATAATCAAAATGGCGTGAGGCCTCACGTGACCTTACCTTGTGCAGGTTGTGAGCTCGGCCCAACATGGGTATCTTCAACAGTAGTTGTTAACACCGTTTTAGCATCTGGGGGTGGCCACGCTCTTGCATATAGAGCTTGTGAGATAACATTTAAACTTAAAATGCGTACTCACCAGGTTCGCAGAGAAGATACTGTTTTTCTTTGACAACTGTAATTATATGCTCCATTGAAGTCACCTCTTCAATGGAGTTTGTCACCGCAACACACGGGACACCCTTGAGTAGTGCGGCTCGAAAGAATAGTCCGCCGCAGTTGTACTCGACAACGCATTTGCCCTTGGAGTCGGAAGCAGGTGACCCACCTGCTATTGCGTTGAAGACCCAGCTGAGCATTTCCCATGCTGCACCTGGAGCTTTCTTTGGATTCGAAAGCTCCATAGCCGTCTTCAGCTCCTCAGGCACGGGTAAATTGACCTCCCTCAGATCAATTTGATCGGCCTTGTCGAACGAAGCTGGGAAGTCACTCCAGTCCCACTCTGCTGCAGGACCAATAACAAGGGCGAGTGTGAAGATGCGGACATTTGTCGGTATCTTCTTCTTAGCCATTATCCCATGGATCTCCCGCATCTCCTTGCCTTTCAACCGAGCCTTCACCTCGTTCAAGGCCTTCCAGAACTTGTGATAGGATTCGGAGTCGTAGATCATATAGTGGACTGAAGATTCCACCTCCGCAAGTCCCACCATTAAGTCAATGATGGAGTTGACTTCGTCTGCATGAGTGATCTCCTCGTTTGTGAAGTCCATCACACAAAAGATGTTCTTGACCTGCTCATCTCCGCGGGAAATGATGCTCCTCCACCTTTGATCCTCATCCGAATTCACATATACCCGGTAAGGTTCTCGATAGGCCTCTGCTGCGGGGTCGAGCTGTTTCTGAAGCCGGCGGTCGACATCCCTCTTAATGAAATTTGGATACTGATCCAACTTCTCAGCTTTACTTTTTGTGGCATCCCGCAGCAGATCGATGAACTTGGGGGCCCCCTTCACGTACTCGTCGATGTCTTCATTTGACAACTCCAGCTCTTCCATCATCTCTTGCGTGGTGTCGATGCTCACCCTCTCCACGGCCACTTGCTCGAAGATCCAATCCTTCAATAGCGCACGAGCTCTCAGAGTCGTGCACAAGTCCTCGTATGTCACAATATGGCCGGGAGTCATTTTGGTCTTGTTGAAGACTACCTCACCACGTAGAAGAGCATTAGCCACTGTCAGAAGGTCGTCGTCGTCTAGAGACCGCGAGAAACGCAAGGCGTTGAGCTTCAAACCATTGGGCTTCCAGCCGTCCTCCACACCCATTGAGTTTAGCAACTCCCCGTCATGGTACCTCCTTAGCACATCTACCCATTTGTCAAAAACAACTTTTGTCGCGAGTAGAATGTTATGGATGCTGAGTGTGTCATTGACCCCCAGTGTTTTTGAGAGAATACTTGAGAATTCCTGCAATGGAAATGGCGTGAGGCCACATGCTATGCCACATGCAACGAGGCTTACCTGCCAGGCACTAGTTGCTAGTGCACGTCCTTGTCCTGGTTTTTGTGGCTTTGGTGGGTGTAGTGTTCGAACCCGAGGCAATGGCATCACCAAGTAGCTTCTTTTTTGGAGCAGGAGAGTCGGACGTCGGCTTGAGCTTGACCACCCTTTTCTGCTTCGGGGTAGTTTCCAGATCGACCCCCTTCCCCTTCGCTTCGCGAACTGGAGTCACTCTCAACGGCTCAATGTTGGAATATAGTTTTTGAACATCGCCGTAGGTGAGGTCCGTGGATTCCATGTGATCTTCATAGACCCGCAGCGTCTTTGAAATTGTGGGCCTCCTGGACAACCTCTCCCTAGCTCCCTCTAGGAATTCCTCATAGCCGCTGCCCCCCTCCGGGAAGCCGCTAGGATGTGCAAGGTGGATCTTGAAGGTGGACGCTGTCTCTACCACAAGTGCCAGTCCATATTCTTGCATGGAATTGCATGGAGTGTCTGTCACTTGGATGAGGATCCCCATGCATTCTTTTCTCCCACCATCTGTGTTGTACAGCCTCAGATCCTCGCCTTCCATCCCGAAAGTCCAATTGGTGAGCTCCTCCCCCTTCTCTGCATCCACATTGACAGTGGCTGGAAGAAGAACGCAATTCCTCGCCTGTTCAGAAATGCACAACAATTAGAGCTGACAGATGAAAAGTTAGTAGCTGGAAATAACGTGAGGCCACACGCCATTCACCACTGCATCAGATGTCTTGAGGCTGCATCCTAAGATGGCGTGAGGCTACACGCCATCTGTAACCAGACTGCACTCGAGAGCCCAATCGGTGCATGCCAATGTTGCTACTGAATGGCATGTGGCCTCATGCCATTTTCTACTTGGCCTAAAAGACTTACCATTTGAAGCCGAATGGAGGTGTGACAATCGAGGCCGGACTCACTGGTGAATGTGCACTGTGTGTGCAGCGGATCGTAGCAGCAAGGCTACTCTACCACTTACAGTTGGAGAGTGGCGCTGAAATCTCCCAGGACGCCAAGTGGGCTGCGTGTGGGTGGTGGAGTGGGCGGCGGAGTTGGCGGCGAAGTTACAAACTGGGTGTGTCTTGAAGTGGACGCCGATGCACACGAGCGCGATGCGAGCGCGAGTGTGATGCAAGCGCGAGTGGACGCCGATGCACACGAGAAACCTGTAGAGAAGATAGATGAGCGCGAATGTGAGCGTGATCGCGAGTAGGAGCGCGATGCGAGCGCGAGTATGCGAGCGCAAGTACGAAGCAAAATACAAAACCTAACCTCACACGCGCGAAATGTCACTAATCCCGCAACGTCATCATTCCTCGGACTTGGGCGCCACCATTAATTTCTGGATCGCCGCGCGCATGCATGCACGTGAAATCCAAAAGAAATCCACAACGTCATCATTCCTCGGACTGCATGCACGCAAAATCCAAAAGAAAGATCATGATTGGGATATCATTTAATACCCTCGCTATATTTATACCATGCATGATTAGATATTCCAAGGCATCTTGTATTTCCAAAAATGCCAGATGTTCAGCTATATAAAGAATGGTATACAATGTCCTTCTTGATGACCCTACAAAGAAGCATCTCGATTGGACACCACATGAGACCACACGAGCCTTACAATGTTTCAGGGGCATTTGCCATAGATCCGACCGTTATTTTGCTCCAAGATTTTACAGTTTGGTGTGCATTGACCTTTCCATCGACACTGCAAAGGGACATCACAATCAGATGCGGGATCACAAGAAACCAACTTCACTAACTCTGGTTTCACAAAGATCTACGTAAGGAGTTATGAAATGAAAGGACCCTCTCTATTGAAATGTGTTTATGGTCCTAGGGGCATTGTGACATATCAAAGGATTTTGCATCAAGTTCTGTATTTGCATGTTTATCAAGTTACTGAATTGCTAAACCCTAAACCCTAAACATGTGGCAAATGCTGCGTGAAGAAAGATGCCCTTTCTGGGCAAATGCTGTAAGAGGCAGATGCCGAGCAGATGTATCTCAGGCTAGCGAAGGGGACAAACGAAAGCTAGCTATAAACATGACGGGATGCAAATAGATTACTAGGCTGGTCCTGCGAAAATCAAAAACCATAATTGAAAACATTGAAAATGCAAAAAGAAAGGTTTATAATATTTTTGAATTTTAAGCAACCAAAGAAATGTAAGTAGGGCATGTGTTTGTAAGTTTAAAAATGCCTCAACCACTTAAATTCCCAAGTAAATAAAGCTGTTTCTATTTTTGGTACAGGTAAACTTTATAGCGTGTGGGCTCATGCAATTTTGAACCCAAAAATGCACCAAAAAATGCTCGACTAGCATTATTCTTTGAATGGTGTGTGGCCTTATATTGCCATAAATGGACGTACACACACAGCATAATTATTCCTTTACACGGCGAATAATCTTGGCGCGGATTGCTGACATGGCATGGCAAAGTTCGAATCACTGACATGGCACAGCTGGATTGAGGCAAGGACATAATGTGACAAAGTTCAACCTCCGACAGCAAAGTCTATAACCTACTCAGTTTGAAATTTGTCAGAGGAATCATAAAATCTGGTTTGTCAGAGGATTTGATGTGACGTTCAAGCGTGTGTTATTTTTGAATTCTCGAACTCATTCCTAGGTCTATTATTTTTGTGCGCCGTGTTCTTGGTTCCGCTGAGCGCAGTGAGCGCTGCTTGTGTAAGCGGCGTTGTGAGCTGTGGTTTATGCGTCTACGAGCGGTTGCGGCATTGCGAGCACCATTGCGAGCGGCAGTTTATGCGAGGGGCAGTTTGTGCGAGCGGCGCTACGAGCAGTTGCGGTGTTGCGAGCGGCACTACGAGTAGTTGCGGCGTTGCGAGCGGCATTGTCTTTGGTGTGGCTAGCGCTTCCTCTTGATATTCGGCACTTGTGCTTCCTGGTATGTTCACCATGGAATGGCTTAGGACCACATTTAGAAATGGCATGAGGCCACATGCCATCTTGGGCCCTTGCAATTTCATGGCTAGCGTATTGTCATGCATGTTTTTACTTGCCTGCAGCTGTGTGTATATCAAGATGGCATGAGGCCTCATGCCAATTTTGTGAATGCAAAATTTCACGTGGGTGTCAATAGCATGTTTGAATAATGGCATGTGGCCTCATGCTATTGAGGTTGTTTGGTATGTTATGATTTAGGCCATTCTCCAATCATTTTTTGTATGGTCTTAACTTCTTTTCTGCACTTTCAGAATGGCCTCCGCAAGTGCGACGCATATTCCCTCTGTGGATCTTAAGAACCGTGCTACATGGATTCAGGCAAAGGTGTTTCTAAACAACCCCGAGGGGGAGGTGGTAGCTGAGGGCTTAGCCACAGTTGTCGATCCAAGAGATGCGGTTGCTAATCAAGAATTGGGCTGGGATGATATTGGAGTTGCGATTTTAGAGGTTGTTGACACAGAAGAAAACAGTCTGACTATTGGAAGCATTGTGCGGTGGAAATTGAGGCACTTAGTGTTTGAGAATGTGAAGGATTCACAATCAAACACCATTACAACTGATGACAGAACATCTCTTCATGGGAAAAGAAAGTACACCCTCCTAAAGCGCAGCCAAAGGGATCTGAGCAACGAACCGAAAAGGCAGAAAATGGCGATGGAGGTTTGAATGGTCTCGACAGTTGCTTGTTGCAAGAGGAGGTGCTGTCAACATGCTGATTGGGATGCTATTGAAGAGAAGAGAGCAAGATACAAGACATTGTCCTGGAAGGCAGCTCGCAATTTTGTGTATGAGGCATTACGGTCATCTGTTGATGCTTCAGAACATCAGGTGGGGGGCATGGTCTTCCAGAGGGGTTTGGTCTGCATGAAGGCATGGAGAATCATTTATGGAGTCCCTTGAACCACATTCTACAGAATCAAAACTGAGTTCGAGGAAGAAAGGGTTCAACAGGCAGTCCATGGGAACGACGGTACTTACAAAACCAGGGGTCATGTTGTATATGGAGAGGCAATTTTCAAGAGGTTTGTCGAGACATGTAGCGAGCAGCAACCACATAAAACCCGCCTCTTGGAAGATGGAACTCGAGACACCCAACGAGTTCTCCCTTCCATGTATACCAAGGGGGCCATATTGGAAGATGTGAATCGGGAACTCCAGAGTAATGGCTACAGGAAGCTGAGCCAATCTAGATTTAGTAGATTGTGGAGCAACAGGTTCAGGGATGTGAGTATAGGAAAGTACTCCAGCTTTTCAAAGTGTGACGAGTGCACTGCTATCAAAATGGCTTTGTCGAAGAATTCTTGCATCGCTCAAGAGCGAGAGACGTTGGTTAGAAGGCGGCTCGACCACAACATCGAGCAGAGAAGCTGCAGGACTGCATATTATCATAACAGGATTCTCTCCATGGAGAGACTTGACTCTTACCTCTGCATCATCCACGACAAAATGGACCAGAAAAAGACGTGCTTACCTCGACTCAATCTTGCCCCCAAGGCAATCTCTTCATCCATGAAGCTGCCTGTGTCTCTGTTTGGCATAATCGCTCATGGGCATGGTGCCCAGAATTATGGGAACTTCTTTGTACCTTTATGGGGTGGCGGGGGTGCAAACATGATGATTGCGTCCCTAGCAAAACACTTAAGGTCTCTGCAAAGTGCGCAGACTGAGCTGAACGACCAACCCTTGCATAAGGCCCTTGTCGATCGAACCCCATACAGGGTTCAGCTGGAGGAGGAGCAAAGGCTTGCAATATCGTGTGGGGCCCCATGCCATCCCAGTGAATATGTTGGCCGTCAGATTGTAGGGTTAGGAATGACGTTCATTTTGGAAAGCTCACCACACGCTCAATGAACAAACAAATAGCGTGCATGCCATCGCTCTTCTTTAGCTTCAGATTCGGCTTGTTCACCTTGACAATGAGATTTATTATACAACCAGATGGACTCAGTCTGGACACAAAGTCACCGCGCTAGTCACCATGCCCCAGATATGTCTAGCCCTTGGACAAAAAACATATAATTTCACGTCATTTTCAAATACTTGAAAATTTGTACCTAGTCCCATTTTACTGAATAAATCCCACTTTAACGAAATAGAGCTTTTAGTCTCAATGAAGATAGTGTTGGTGATTTGGCTATGGCTTTGTGTTATTAGCATTTTGTGCATTTGCTAGCTGGCAGCTTTATTAACGTTCAAATAAACTGAGTTGCAAGTTTGAGTTAGTTGTGTTCTAGACGAGATTATTTAGTAGAGGGTTGAGCTTTGGCTTTTCCTTGAAGAGTGATTCAGTCGTGGACTATGCTAGCTTTATGAGATGAAAAGTTAGTGATCAATATTGAAATGTTTGAATCCTTCTTGGATTTGAGTTAGAATATATTGATCATTGATGATTCTTCTTGTGTTTGTTATGAAGTGAGTTACGTTTTGTTATAGATGGATTTGTGGAGGATCGTTTAGTGATCATTTGTTGAGCATAGTTCCGTTGTGATTAGCTTTTGGATTGATGCAGATATGCTCTTCATTAGCTCTGGCATTATAAAGTTTAACTTATGGATATGTTGAAGAGGATATTGTGAGTTGTGCCATGATTTCTTCTTTAGCATTGAAGTTAGTTCATGCAAGACTCGTGATCATTGTTAGGCAAAGACTTAGCTGTAACTTCTTTGAGCTTTTGGTTCCTTAAGTTTTCATGTTTGTGGTCCATTTGTTAGAAGTTGTTGGGGAAGGCATTTTGGCTTGTTAGCTTCAATATTGAAGTTAATATTTGCATCTAGAAATCATTGGTAATGATTGATTGTCATCTAGGATAATTGATTATTCTTGTCAAAGGTTTTGCTTAATTGTGGTTGATATAGAATGATTTATCATTCTTCGGGGTGGTGGATTCTTTCTTCAATGATGATTATGCATCACTGCATTGATGGTATGATTCATAATCTTTCATGATAATTAGTTGTTCTCTTTGATGGCTTTTGGCTTTTCGCAATACCACATGTTCTTTGTGGTTTGCTGTTAGGCACCAGGTCAGAATAATAGGATAAAGAAAGGGCCCTGCAATCAAGTGATCACCCCTTTAGCCAGTTGGCTTAGGGTGTAAGGGATAGGATCCTAACAATGGTATCGGAGCCCAGTTCAAGTCTCGTGGCTGACAAGTGGGGCAAGAATATTCTAAAGGAATATTTAACATGGTGGATCTAGAGGGAGAACCAAGGTTTGGTAGACCCTAAGAGAAGGACCATGGTGACCGGATGGTGGCCTAAGTATGATCAACACAAGCTTCGGACATTTTGAGTTTACAGTTATGCTGTTTGGTTTGACGAATGCACCGGCCACATTTACTTGGTTGATGACGGAGGTCTTTGGGCGTTATCTTCATGAGTTTGTGGAGATTTTCTTGGACGATATTCTTGTTTTTAGCAAGAATATGGAGGAGCATAGGGTGCATTTGCGCAAGGTTCTTTTGTTACTTCGAGACAACAAACTTTATGCGAAGAAGAGCAAATGTGAATTTGCAAAGTCGGAGGTGGAATATCTAGGCCATATTGTGACATCTAAGGGTGTCAAGACGGATCCAAGGAAGGTGGCTGTGGTGGAAAACTGGCCTACACCAACTACAGTGGCTGAGTTGCGCAGTTTTCTTGGTATGGCTAGTTACTACCAACGTTTCCAGCATAAGTTTGCAGAGGTGGCTATTCCTTTGACGCAGTTGTTACGTAAGAATGTGCCATTCGAGTGGAAGACGCCACAAGCAGAGAGTTTTGTGGCGCTGAAACGATTGTTGAGCGAGGCTCCAGTGCTTCGCATTGCTGATCCATCAAAACCTTACGAGGTGACATGCGATGCGAGTGGTTATGCACTGGGAGGAGTTCTCATGCAAGAGGGACAGCCTATTGCATATGAGAGTTGAACTTTAAATTCCGTGGAGCAACACTATTCCACATATGAGGAAGAGTTACTCTCTATTGTTCATACTGTGTAGACGTGGCGGCATTATCTTTATGGTGCAGTGTTCGTGGTGTTGACAGATCACAAACCACTTGTGTATCTTTTCACACAGAAGGAGTTGAACACTAGGCAAGCTCGTTGGATGGTCAAACTCATGGAGTTTGGGGAGTTTCCTATTGAGCATCGTCCGGGAAAATCAAATGTGGTGGCAGATGCTTTATCTCGTGTTTGTCATATGACGACATTACGAACACGATTTTGTCATCATTTGAGTAAGGTGGTCAGCGAGTTTGGGCAATTGGTTGAGCATGCTTAGGCTCAGGATGCTGAGGTGGCCTCTTTGCGAAACCAGATGGAAGCTCTTTTCTCATTGGTGGATGGGATTCTCTACTACAATGGCCGTGTCTATTTGCCACGGGTGGATGCGTTAATTACTCAAGTTTTATTCCACTATCATGATCGTGCAAAGGCCGGTCATTTTGGGGGGAAGAAGACGTATGAGTTGATTAAGCGCAACTTTTATTGGAGGAATATAAAGGTTGATATCCTCAAGTATTGTAAATCATGCGAGCTTTGTCAGCGGGTTAAGGTGCCACGAGAGAAGCCGGGGGGACTTTTGCAACCTTTACCTATTCCTCAGAGCCGTTGGTGTAGTATCTCTATGGACTTCATCACTTGTTTGCCACGAACACAGAGGCAAAAGGAGCAAGTATGGGTCATAGTGGATTGGTTGACGAAGTATGTGCGGTTGTTGGCTCTTCGGAAGACTGTCACTGCCTTAGACTTGGCTGTGGTTTACTTGGAGAAGGTTTTTCCTGATTTTGGTTTGCCGGAGAATATCATTAGTGATCGAGATTCAAAGTTCACTAGTGGATTTTGCAAAAGCTTTGCAAAGGCTATGCAAGTGACTTTGAAACTCTCGAGTGGAAATCATCCTCAGACGGATGGGCAAACTGAGCGTGTGAATCAGGTGGTGGAGGATATGCTACGTTGTAGCATTGGTCAAAGGCAAGGACAGTGGGATTTATATCTTCCATTGGTGCAATTTGCTTACAACAATAGCCAACACAATGGAACCAAGCTAAGTCCTTACTTTGCCATGTTTTGAAGGCATCCTCGAACAGTGGTGGAGTTGGGATTGCATTTGAGTAAAGACGTTCAAGATAAGCTTGATTCCGAGGCAACTGATCTGGCCACAGAACTTGATGAGATTCTGGTGGTGTGCAAACGGAATTTGCAAGCAGCTCAGGATAGAGCGGAGAAGTTTGCCAATGAGCATCACCAATTCCGGGAATATAAGGTGGGTGATCTTGTCTTTGTGCGAGTGATCTTTCCGTCAAGTGAGCGGCAGAACACCTTGGTGCCTTTACAGATAGGGAAGAGTGATAAACTTTCCCATCGATATGCTGGTCCATATGAAGTGCTGGAGCGCATTGGTAAAGCGGCTTATCGGGTGCGGCTACCAATTGGGGTGAAAATTCATCCGGTATTTTATGTCAGCCAGTTGAAAGGTGTACTATCTCGGAGTGACGGGCCCAATGCCTCCTTGATGTATACGGCTGTGGAAGATGGACCAGGAGCTTGAGCAGGATTCCCCAGAAAGGGTGATCACCGGTACAACTCGTCCTTGGGACAAGGATTTTGTTGGGGGGGAAGAATTGTTAGGTGCCAGCTTTGACTACGTGGTCAATGTCAGTCAAAGGGAGGCTCAAGGGTATATTAAGGCATGTTAGGGTAAGGGACTTAACCTACCCTAGGGCTCACAGTGGAGCGGCAGCGCAGTGGAGCTTTTGAGGTAGCTCGGGGGTGGTTGGGTGGTGAGGAACCTCAAGAGGTGGCGTAGCATAGTCTAGGGCAACTAGATCTTTGTCTTTTTGCGCCGGATCATAACATTGGTATCGGAGCCCAGTTCAAGTCTCGTGGCTGACAAGTGGGGCAAGAATATTCTAAAGGAATATTCAACATGGTGGATCTAGAGGGAGAACCAAGGTTTGGTAGACCCTAAGAGAAGGACCATGGTGACCGGATGGTGGCCTAAGTATGATCACGGACGATCATTCCTTGACGAGGGGGAGGATTGTTAGGCACCAGGTCAGAATAATAGGATAAAGAAAGGGCCCTGTAATCAAGTGATCACCCCTTTAGCCAGTTGGCTTAGGGTGTAAGAGATAGGATCCTAACATTTGCTCTGGATTGGTCTTTTGGGTTTGAGACATCAGTAGGATGTTGTTAACACTTGCTTAAGCAACTCTGGTTCCTTGGTATACTTGATCGGAATCTATTCAGATTAACTGGTGTGATAATTGGCAAGAATGAGTGTTTGTTGATCTTACCGCATTCAGTCTATTTTGTGGATTATTGCTTGAGTTAGTTTTGATAGATTCAGATGTTCTTTCCTTCGGGTAACACATTCGCGAGTATTTTGCTTTCCAGTCGATGATACTTTGTGTTCTTTGAGTTATCTTTCGTAAGTTGTTTAGCATTTTGTCTGCAATCTTTAATAATTAAGCTTTATCATTGAATTTACTTGATGATATACTTGCTATTGAATTTTTTTGAATAGTGAATCCTATGTTTTCCAACTATAATGAGTTTGGTGGTTCCTTTACTATAATACTAGTTAATCGGATGATAACTTACTTGAACTACTTTTGTGTTCTACTATAAGATTTATTCACTGATAATTAAGACTTTAAAATATCATTGTCTATGACTTTGATATTGTCCATCTATTGATTTTTGAGTTTGGGCCAGTAATGGGCAGACTGGCTTCGACTTGGGGTGAAAGCCCAAAGCATATGTTCCTCAAGGGGGAGGGGGGGAGGCTGTGGGGGTTCCAAATTTATAGTAGGGATAGTGGGTAGGTCGGGCATGGCTGACCAATTTGAGGCATAGTCTAGCTCCTGCTTGTGTACTTGTCTTTGTTTTGTGTCCGGCTTGGGTTTAAGCCCAAGTTCCATTCCATGCTAGCTGGTGGACTACCCATGTCCTTGCGTTATGCTACCGGTATGCTAAAATAGCACTAAACTCCGTTTGGCGCCGTTTTGCGTGTTGGTCCTAGCATTGGGATGCTGGTTTCTCCAGGACTATTCCAAGTTGCTCCGGGCTCTTGTCCCATCACTCCTTGGGCTGTATGCTTGAGAGTTGTTCCGTGGCTCAGTTTCGTCATTCCTTGGTTCCATGCTTGGAAGTTTGGCACCGTTCCTTCGTTCAGTGGCCCAAGGCCTTGAACCTCGGGTTTTGCACCATTGTCCTTTGGACATGCGGCATAAGACACATGGCATCTGTCATGTGGCATAAAGAGGCTTTAGGTTTTTCTTCGTGGTGTTATTCTATGGTAAATCGCCATAGAATAAAGTATCAAAACCACATACGCTACAGCGGAGTATTTGAAGCAAGAAAGAAAATAAAATAGTATTATTATTTTGAAATATATATTTACAAATTATAATAAACAAATTAATTTTTTGATTTTGATGATATAAAAGCAAAACAAATGTACATAATTGAAGAAATTTAAAAATTATCATTAGTTTTGGAGGATTTCTATAAGTACAATTAATTTTAAAAACCACATTTAGTTTAGCTAAATGTGGTTTATAAAAATATATTTCAAAGATAATTGTACTTATTAATTTTGAAATATGTACATATCTATGTACATATAGATATTAGATTATTCTGTATATGTTGAAATATTTAATTTAATATAAAAATCAAATAAATATTGAAATTCTGAATTATTATATTTTAAAGAAAAAATTAGGACTATCAAGCTTACCATTTGTGAGTAAATTATTACAATTGCATTTTACTCTCAATACTTAAACATTTCCTTTTATGAAAAGTACATTGTCCATACTTATATTTTAAAGAATATACAAATTGAAATTATATAATGAGATATCATAATAATAAATAAACGAAAAATGAATTCATATTTTTTATATATTTAGAATAATATAAACTATTTTATTGTTTTATAATACAAATATATCAACTACTTATCAAAATATTTATAAAAGCAAGAATAGTTTTTATTTTTCGTTTATATAATATTATTATGCCTCATTATATAATTTCAATTTGTATATTATTTAAAATATATGTATGGACAATGTACTTTTCATAAAATGAAATGAGGAAGTATTGAGAGAAAAACGCAATTGTAATAATTTACTCACAAATGGTAAGCTTGATAGTACAAAGTTTTTCTTACAAATATAATAATTCAGAATTTCAACATTTATGTGGTTTTTATATTAAATTAAATATTGAAACATATACAGAATAATATAATATTAATATGTACATAGAAATGTGTAAGATCCATATTTATATTTAAAACATTATTACTCTTATAATCTAGATTAATCTGTAATAATGTTCACATTTATATAATTGCTGAATAGTAACTTGTGTGAAATCATTTAATAGTAGTTTATTTTGAAATTGGAATCCATTGATTTATCATAAGGCATTAGTACCGGTTTGTAAAAATACAAACATTATATAATAATTATTTATGGATGTACGTGTTTTCAAATACCTCTAATATAGTGTGAGTATCTAGATAGATTTACTTATGTAAATTTTTAAATGTAAAACCGGAAACAAAATAGAAATTGTATTATTTTTTAGTAAACTATGAAAGTTAGAGACATCGTTATAGTTCAGATAAGAATAATTTAGCTCAATATGCAATCAAAATTTTAATTTCCAAAAAACTAACCTATTAATTATTTTAAGTATATATAATTCATTGTTTTTGTGAAAACTCAATTGCTTTTCAAGTATGGCAGAAATCTTGTAGATGTGTTTCGATTTGTGTACCTTTTTTATAAAAAGCAATAAAAAAGTTCAAATTAAAATTCAATGATGATTAAAAAATGACCTTATCTTCACCAACACTTATTGTCCATTTCTTTGGAGATGAATAGTAGTAAAATAAAGATAAATTTAAACTGTATACAAAAAACAATTCTAATATTGTAGAATTAGAAAATAAGATCTATTTATCTTCAGGATGCTATATCTCCCAGCAGATACATCAGCATACTCTTTGATCTATAAAATAAAACCTTTATAGAATAAAGAATATTTGATTGATTTGATAGTATATTAGTGAAATTAAATATAATTTTATTGTACAATGATTGTATATAATAGAAACAACAGAAAATATACTATAAAGCTAAAAAGTAAATAAAATAGTGACTATAGAAAATGATATATTTCATAATTTAAAATATAAGAGTTTAAATGGCTCCAGCTATTTTATTTTGTAAATTAGCTTTAGTTTTATCAATAATCTTATGTTACTTATTACACACTCATGAATGAATCTAATCACATTGAGTTATTGGTTAGCTCAGATATAGTCTTAGATTTGTGTAATATCATAAAGTGATAATAGTGTTTTTAACACTAATAATTTATGCATTGATAGATGGAAAACATAAAAATAAATATAATGACATACAGGTAAAAATATGATTGAGACAACATTAGACACAATACAAAAGCCTACACTCTAAAAAAATGTCATTCCAGGGAAATAAAGATTATGCATCATCAATACCCTAATATTAGAGTAAAATATAACCATAAAAAAATTTAGCCTCAAAAATATTGTTATATTGCCATAAATGTAAATAAAAAATTAAACATAGAGATAATAATCTTAATTTATATATGCATTTTCCCTTTATAAGAATATATGCAGAAACAATGTTAATGATATGTAATATAATACTTTAACTTTTAATCAGTACTAAAATCGTTTCCAATATTTATATTTTTTAATTTTACAGCACGTATGTAGTTTATGTTGTGAGTGCATGGAATATGGAAAGGGAATACAGAAATGTGCATATATCAATTAGCCCAAAAACCATAGCTTATATACAGGAGCGAGTGGTCCGGATTGAAACCAATCCGACGGCTACCAAAATCCACTACGCTAATATTAGTATACGGCATCGTAGCCGTACACTTGGCCCTCACATCATCCCCTCCTCTCGGAATAATGGAAGGCCGTCAGGGTTCTCTTATAGATGGGCCGAGATCTGGAGGAACGTCAGGAGGAGGCATCGGTGGATCTGTAGACGGTATTAACTGCTCCTGATCCCTTTGTATGAAGCGTTTTAACCGCTGCACATGCACAATCTCCGGAGGATTGGCGTGCTGAACGTCATGCCGAACCTCATAAACTTGTGGTCCAACTTGCCGCAACACCCGATGCGGTCCTTTCCACTGCGCAAGGAGCCCCTTAGATAAACCACGTACCGTAAGATGGGGAAAACGGACTAACACCAAATCATCCACTTTGTACTCCGCAGGTGGACGATGATGGGAATTGTAGCGCCGTTGTTGTCCCACTTGTACGCGGCCTAAGTGTTCAGCAGACTCTGCTCAGACAAGTGGAAGAATGCTTGTCAAATATTGATCCCATGACCTAGCATCAGGAGCTTGTGGCAATCGCGAAGGTAAACCTAGCTCTGTTGGTAATATTGGATCATGACCATATAGAAGTTTATATGGTGAAGCACCAATAGAACTCTGCACCCCTATGACATAGGCATACCGAAGAGACGGCAAATAACCATCCCAATCCGAATGTTGAAAGTTCACATACTTCGCAATCATCCCTTTGAATGTCCGAACGAGCCGTTCCACCAGACCGTCTGATTGTGGATGATAAGCACTCGTAAAAGTGTGGCGTATCCCCAACCGAGATGTCAAAACATGAAATACCTCAGCCATAAACGCAGGACCATTATCCGAAAGAATCCGCTCTGGACAAGAATGCTGGAACACCACTCGATTGAGGAGGAAGTATCCAACAGCAGTTGCAGAGGCACTAGCAAGAGCACCAACTTCCACCCAACGAGTCAAGTAGTCAGAAGCAATAATAACATACTCATTGCCAGCAGTCGATCGCGGAAAAGGTCCCATAAGATCAAATGCCACCAACTCAAACGGACGAGAAACTGCAATTGACTCCAACCGTCCTTCCGTAGCACAAGGGGGAGTATTACGAGCTTGGCACCAAACGCAGCTACGCACATACCGGATAATATCACGTCGCATCTCTGGCCAATAGAAAGATCTGCGCAGCTTCTCGGTGACACGACGGTGTCCCATATGCCCACCTAGAATAGGAGAATCATGGTAGGCATGGAGAAACCGCGGAATAAACACCGAAGGCACCACCAGCCGTAAATGATCAGCAGGATCCGTCCCCACAAAATAAAGAAGGCCATCTTCAAGGCGATATTGAGAATGTAAATGCCGAAAAGGCAAGTCATCAGCAAGTGATGCAGGATTCTCAAACCTATCTCGAAGCCTTCGAATCCACGGCTCAATCTTTCGAGCCTCGCGAACCTCATCAAGAGAAGGTAGATCTTGCTCTACGCCCTGTGGACACTGAACGTCAAGGACAGCAACCGCCGACGGCACAGAATCCTCATTTAAAAAATCCACAGATGCTGGAACAACAGGTTCGTCAGAAACATGAGAAGTGAGTGGAGAAGGAAGAGGAGCTCGAGAAAGGGCATCAGCATCAGCCATAGAACTCCCTGAGCGATGAACAACATCAAAATCATATATCTGAAGCTTCAAAGCCCATCGAGCCGTACGACCAACCAGGTTCTTCCGCTTCAATAATGAAGTAACAGCAGCATGGTCACCTTCAAGTAACGTCCGAGAACCATGTAGATATGCATGAAGTTTCTTGAAACCCCAGACTGCTGCTAAACACTCCTTCTCCGTCGTGGAGTAGTTCATCTCCGCTGGTTGTAATGTACGGCTTATATATGCAATGGGATGGCGCTGACCAGGCACACTCGAGCTCTCTTGCATCAACACATCTCCAAGACCAATGTCAGAAGCATCCACGCGCAAAATAAAAGGTCGAGTGTAGTCAGGATATGCCAAAACCGGAGGAGTCGTCAATAGCTCTTTGAGATTCACGAACGCCCGCTCACAATCGGGAGACCAGATGAAAGATGACATTGATGGCTTCAGCAACGCTCGCAATGGTGTAGTGCGATCGGAAAGATGATCCACAAAACAACCAAGATACTGCACCTTACCCAAAAAGCGCTGCACATCATTCACACACTTCGGAGTAGGGAACTTTAGAACAGCCACAAGTTTGTTAGGATCAACTTGCAAACCCTCACGAGAAATACGGTACCCAAGATAAGTTGTGTCCTTGGACCCAAACACGCACTTCGACCGCTTCAGCTTTAAACCAACGTCACGTAGCCGATCCAACACTTTACAAACATCACGAACATGCTCTTCCCACGTCCCCTTCGAGTGGATCAAGACATCATCAATGAAGTCAGCCGTCACCTCCGGCATATCGCAAAGAACCTCGTCCATCATCCGCTGAAAAGTTGCTGGAGCATTGTTCAAACCAAACGGCATCACCAAAAACTCGTACAAACCAAATGGTGTACGAAAAGTAGTCTTAGGAATATCTTCTTCGGCCATCGGTACTTGCCAATACCCAGAAGCAAGATCTAGCTTGGTGAACCAACAACTTCGCCCCAGACGATCCAAGAGATCAGCAGTGTGAGGAAGAGGGTACACGTCCGGGATCGTCACTTCATTTAACGGACGATAGTCGATGCAGAAACGAATACTCCCATCAGGCTTCGTCACAAGATGAGGTTCACATGCCCAAGGACTCCGCGACTTCCGAATAACACCCTTCTCCAACATCTCCTTGACATTTGCACGTAAAATCTTGATCTCCTTGGGTGACCGACGACGAACAGGAACCTTGATTGGACGAGCATCCCCGGTTGGAATGGGATGACGTGTGGCAATCTTGGCCCCAGACGATAGGTCAAATTCAAAGAGATCAGAATACTCCTTCATGAGCTGGTCAACAGCTGCAACACAAAGATCATCGGAGGGATCGGAAAAGGGAAGAGCAAAACAAGATGGAAACACAAGAGGAAATAGTGGGGGAACAAAAGTAATGGAAGCAGAGGTAGAAGTAGAGGGACGAAGAGGTATGGAAGTGAGAGGAATGGATGAAACATAAGGAAGTATGAGACAAGGGGGAGAAGCCTCAAAGTCACACTTGGCATGATTGTGCTGCAACCAATCCATACCAAGAATGAGGTCAAAAGCTTGACTCGGCACCACCCGCAACGACTGCAACTCAAGCTCGAGATCGCCCACACGCACAACCAGGTCCGCCTCATCTCGTGCACATGCATGTGTACGGTCGTTGCCGTAAAGAATGAAAACTGGATCCGCCGCACGACGCAAGTGTAGACGACAACGTGTGGCAACAGGTCGAGCAATAGAAGATAAACTCGAACCTGTATCAACCAACACGGAGAGAAGAATAGGAGACCTCTTGTTATAAAAACGAGCTTGGAAAGTAAACACTGGATGAACCGGTGCCGAGTGAACCCCTTGATGATACTCCCGAAAGAAAGATGGAGGGGTCACTAACTTATTCGCGCAAGGTCCCTCCATTACTCGCGCGACTCTTCGTTTCCTGAATGCACCTCGGGATCCAAACCTTCCACCGCAGCAGCACCAACGGGACGTTGCTGACGCCAAGGTCTCCACCCAGGAAATGGAGGTCGCCAATCCGGAAAGCGCCGACAACGCCGATAAGTATGACCAACTTCATCACACGCCCAGCAACGAACGTCACGGCCACGACCACGTCCTCGCCCTTGTCCTTGGACTCGAGTAGCAGCAGCATCAACCTCCATGGGAACAGGACCATCACTCATAGGAAGTGGAGCTGAAGGACGTGTAGCAAGAAGTGGAAGAGGTGACGTCTCATAACGTTGTGCCAAGCGAAGAGCATCGTCAAGAGTGGCAGGAGCAAGTGCATGCACAAGTCCGACAAGATCTTGACGAAGTGCTGGCCACAGCATTCCTAGCTTGATCCGCTCCGACATATTTGGCTCCGCACGAAGCAAAAGACTTCGGAAACGAACGCCAAATTGCATCACCGACTCAGATGGCCCTTGGCGAAGACGATGCAATTGTTGGAAGGCATCATCACAATCGTCGGCG
Organism: Selaginella moellendorffii; assembly: GCF_000143415.4. NCBI lineage: Eukaryota > Viridiplantae > Streptophyta > Lycopodiopsida > Selaginellales > Selaginellaceae > Selaginella > Selaginella moellendorffii. The sequence continues at coordinate 1,231,754 of NW_003314314.1, forward strand.
TGTCCAAAAGTGCGTTTGAAGACGTCCGGAAGAACACTCCAATCGCCACGAGTAGCTACGCTCAATCCATTGTACCACTGCAATGCCGTCCCTTGGAGACATGTGGGGAACTCACGCAAACGTCGAGCATCATCCCAAGAATGATATGTGGCAATCACCGTGAAGTGATCGAACCAATGGTACACATCATCCCCAGGATTCCCACGAAAGAACTCCAGCCGAACGTGAGGATTGGCACCAAAAGCAGGAGGAGTTGTACCATGTGCCGTGAACGCCGCCATCAACTGAGTTTGATTGTGCAATTGCAAGCGCATAGCATCAAGCAATTGAACCAACTGCTGCTCTAGAGTCAAAGGAGGAGATTGCGGATCGGCCATGAAGATGAATGAAAAAGAAAGAGCAAAAGAAAAGAAATGACAAAAAGCTGGAAAGAAATGGTAGATCTAGACAATGCAAAAAGCTAGATCTAAACTAAAATCCTGAAAGGAAAGAACAAAAGAAAGGAAATGGAAAAAGCTAGATCTAGACAATGCAAAAGCTAGATCTAAACTGAAATCCCAAATCCAAGCACTCCCCAGGGACAATCAAAGGTGCCCCTCATCTCCACCAATGTGAGTGCATGGAATATGGAAAGGGAATACAGAAATGTGCATATATCAATTAGCCCAAAAACCCTAGCTTATATACAGGAGCGAGTGGTCCGGATTGAAACCAATCCAATGGCTACCAAAATCCACTACGCTAATATTAGTATACGGCATCGTAGCCGTACACTTGGTCCTCACAATGTGAGTTTTAGTCATATGTTTTTTGTTATTATTATATTTGAGTGTACGTAAAGTAACACTTTATTAAGTGGAAAATTTGTAGTGTTGAATGAATCATCAAGTGATAATATTGTTTTATCAATAATATAGTTTTCAAATATAAAAAAAGTTAGTTACCAAACCGCAAACTCTAAATGACTCATCTCACCATGGGATTTCATAGTGAACAATTCCATTTATAAAAGATCCAAAACTTCAATCAACAATCAGATTTTTAAATGTGATATAATGTTATTAGTTATATTATTATGTTCTGATGTGTGTTGGTGATAGAGTCAATTGTAGAAGGGATTTTTAATATAAATATTATATTATATTTAACTATTTATGTTATCATTATGCTTATGTTAAAAATTACAATTATGATTACAACTCTGTGAAATTACTAAAACAGAAGGAATAAACACGATGCTCCCAGTGTAGCTGAGACTTTAGTCACTAATTTTCATTGCTCCCAGCATTGATAATGTTATACTATATTAAATATAGTAAAATAAGCAAAATATAATAATATTATTATTTCTGTGCTACATCTAAATTTATAAAAATACTAATACTTTTTACAATCTATGCTTTTCGATATGGCCTGACTAGTATGTTCTATGTTTTAAACTTGGATCTGGAACACCAACTACTGCCTGAGAAGTGCCAAGAAGAGGAGAAAGGATGCCAATTTCTCTTATGAACTTGGTAGAGTCAAGTATATCAAGGAAGTCATAATATCAAGAAAAAGAGATTAAACTAAATCATAGTTATATTATAAACTTTCAGTTTATAGTTTAGCTAGAAATTAATATACATATACTTTTATAAAGTATAATATCATTCACTTAGTTTAGAAGATGTTTAAATAGTTCATAATAATGAAAAAAATGAGGTTTTTTTTTTATCATCATCTTGATTTTAACCAATTTCAATGATGGTATCCTCCTTATTTAAAGTTGCCATTTTTGGCATTGATGCCATATATTCCATTATAGTTTTCAATTTTACTTATGGCAGATACTCACAATCTGAGCATTCAAATCTATAATGCTTGATATGGATGGCTAGGATCATTGGCAAAACATTGGCCCCATTTGAATTTTGCCTCTTTGTAGTTTTTAGAGTAAACCACTATTAGGGGCCAACTTTGACCACATGGTCAACATCGGTCAAAAGGAGGCTCAAGGATATATGAAGGCATGTTAGGGTGGGGGACTTAACCTACGCTAGGGCTCACAGTGGAGCGGTGGCACAATAGAGTTTTTGAGGTAGCTCGGGGGTGGTTAGGTGGTGAGGAACCTCAAGAGGTGGTGTAGTATAATCTAGGGTGACTAGATCTCTGTTTTTTTGCGTCAGATCATAACATTGGTATCAGAGGAGTTCATTGCGATGGCTGACCAAGCTGAATGCTGGAATCTTATTGTCAATGGTGGTGCCAACGAAGCTGCAGAGATTTGGACCATTCAAGATGTGATTCACGAGTTATGAGCCTTTAATCGAAATCAACAAGAGATGCAAGACGAGATGCATGGTATGATGGATACCATGCGTAGGCATGTTGAGGCACTTGAGGTTGGATGGGGTAGCGCTCCAAGTAAGCCTTTTTTGGTAGATCGACTCAAGATTCCAACCTTTTCCAGTGATGGTGGTGTGGACAAGTGTCTCACTTGGCTAGCCAATGTGAAGAAGCTTTTAGTTGCTAGGGGAACTCCAGATGTAGAGGCTTTAGTGGTTATTCCAATGGTTTTGCGTGATGCGGGTCTTCGATGGTGGAATTGGCTTGAGGAGTCTCATGTTGCGGATAAAAAACCACTAGTGTCTACCATGGATGAGTTTGAGGCTGCTTTCTGTTTACGTTTTGCCCCTCATTATGACGTGGAGAATGCTCGTACAGAACTTTGACATTTCTAGAAAGGGAAAATGACACTTGGGGACTATATTGAGAAGTTTACTCACTTGATTAGTCGTGTTCCAATAAAGGATCCAGATCCAAACAAATCCTACTTCATTGATGGCCTACATAGTGAGAGCATGTAGCAACATTTGTGTCATTCTCAGCCTACAAAGAGTTTGGAGGATCTTTAATGCGGCTTATTGACTTGACAATGATAAGCACAAGTATCGCAAGCGTTCGCGGAGTCCTTTTGTCGAGAATCGTCATGATGATCGCTGTGGACACAAGGATGGGAACAAGCATCACAAGTTGAAGTCAGTGGTGACTACTTCGGATGCAAAGGGGTCCAAGAAGCAGAAATTCTTTGTAAAGAATTATAGACAGGGTTATTATCATTGCGGTGAACTTGGACACTACAAGATTGATTGTTTGCAGTTGAAGAATAAGCAGCAGGACAAGAAGAATGGCCAATCTTCTTCTCACGGTAAGTCAGATACTAAAAAGTTGCAAACTTTGTAGCGTGAGGATGACGAGAACGACCATTCCGGTCAGAGGAAGAGACTTTCAATCGTTGCTCATTAGCTCAATTATGTGTGGAACAAGATGGAGCTCGAGGATACACGTGAATCAACTTTAATGCTGGAGGGCATGTTCTGTGGCGATCCAGTGCGGATTTTACTGGATAATGGGAGCGATGACAACTTTGTTTCGGCAAAGTTTGTTGCGGAGCATGGCCTAGTCACACGCGGAGTTCTTCCATACATAATGGAAGGTGTAGCTACCTCTACTCAGCATTTTGATGCTTGTGTCAAAGGGCTGGAATTGTTGGTTGGCAAAACCACACTTGTGGAGACTTTTTATCTCGTGGATATCCATCGTATGGATCTCATTCTTGGGATGCCATGGTTAGTGAAGGTGGATCCAGAGATAAAGTGGAGTATTAAGCATATCTTGCTAGAGTATGGTGGCGTTAAAGATGTGTGGTTTGGCGAGGGTGTTCAACCACCAGTTGTTATGCTCTCTGCTACATCTTTGAAGTGGGCTTGTCGTAATAGAAAAGCACTTTCAAGTTACTTACTGTTTGTTCGTGACTTGGGGGCCCAAGGCACGTGTGGGGAAGAAGCAGCAATACGGGATGTACTTGACGAGTTTTCTGATGTTTTTCCATCTGAACTTCCTCATGGGTTGCCTCCGTTACGAGGTGTGGAGCATGGGATTACATTGGAGCAGGGGATTACATTGGAGCAGGGGACACGGCCAATTTACCAACGTCCATTTCGGTTAAGTTATGCGGAGGAGCAACAAGTTTAACGACAAGTCAAGGAGGTACTTGAGTTTGGATTTATTCAGCCATGTAAGTCCCTGTTTGGTACTCTGGTCTTGCTTGTGAAGAAGAAGGATGGTTCAATGTGGATGTGTATTGACTACCGTGCTTTGAACAAAAAGACAATGAAGGATAAGATGCCAATGCCACATGTGGATGATATCCTAGACAAGCTTGGTGAAGCACGAGTGTTTACCAAGATTGATCTGAGGAGTGGATATCATCAGATTGCAATGGATGATGCATCTATTTCCAAGATGGCATTTAACACTAGCTTCAGACATTTTGAGTTTATAGTTATAATGTTTGGTTTGACGAATGCACCAGCCATATTTACTCAGTTGATGACAGAGGTATTTAGGCGTTATCTTCATGAGTTTGTGGAGATTTTCTTGGACGATCTTCTTGTTTTTAGCAAGAATATGGAGGAGCATAAGGTGCATTTACGCAAGGTTCTTTTGTTATTCCAAGACAACAAACTTTATGCGAAGAAGAGCAAATGTGAATTTGCAAAGTTGGAGGTGGAATATCTAGGCCATATTGTGACAGTGTCAAGACGGATCCAAGGAAGGTGGCTGTGGTGGAAAACTGGCCCACACCAACTACAGTAGCCGAGTTGCGCAGTTTTCTTGGTATGGCTAGTTACTACCAATGTTTCCAGCATAAGTTTGCCAAGGTGGCTATTCCTTTGACGCGGTTGTTACGCAAGAATGTGCCATTCGAGTGAAAGCAGCCACAAGAGGAGAGTTTTGTGGCGCTGAAACGATTGTTGAGCAAGACTCTAGTGTTTCACATTGCTAATCCATCGAAACCTTATGAAGTGACATGCGATGCGAGTGGTTATGCATTGGGAGGATTTCTCATGCAAGAGGGACAGCCTATTGCATATGAGAGTTGAACTTTAAATTCCGTGGAGCAACACTATTCCACATATGAGGAAGAGTTACTCTCTATTGTTCATACTGTGTAGACGTGGCGGCATTATCTTTATGGTGCAGTGTTCGTGGTGTTCACAGATCATAAACCACTTGTGTATCTTTTCATACAGAAGGAGTTGAACATTAGGCAAGCTCGTTGGATGGTTAAACTTGTAGAGTTTGGGGAGTTTCCTATTGAGCATTGTCTGGGAAAATCAAATGTGGTGGCAGATGCTTTATTTTGTGTTTATTATGTGACAACGTTACAAACACAATTTTGTCATCATTTGAGTAAAGGGGTCAGCGAGTTTGGGCAGTTGGTTGAGCATGCTCAGGCTCAGGATGCTAAAGTGGCCTCTTTGCGAGACCAGATGGAAGCCCCTTTCTCATTGGTGGATGGGATTCTCTACTATAATGGCCGTGTATATTTGCCACGGGTGGATGTGTTAATTACTCAAGTTTTATTCCAGTATCATGATCGTCCAAAGGCCGGTCATTTTGGGGGGAAGAAGACGCATGAGTTGATTAAGTGCAACTTTTATTGGAGGAATATAAAGGTTGATATCCTCAAGTATTGTAAATCATGCGAGCTTTGTCAGCGAGTTAAGGTGCCATAGGAGAAGCCAGAGGGACTTTTGCAACCTTTACTTATTCCTCAGAGCCATTGGTGTAGTATCTCTATGGACTTCATCACTTGTTTGCCACAAACATAGAGGCAAAAGGAGCAAGTATGGGTCATAATGGATTGGTTGACGAAGTATGTGCGGTTTTTGGCTCTTCGGAAGACTGTCATTGCCTCAGACTTGGTTGTGGTTTACTTGGAGAAGGTTTTTCCTGATTTTGGTTTGCCAAAGGACATCATTAATGATTGAGATTCAAAGTTCACTAGTGGATTTTGGAAAAGCTTTGCAAAGGCTATGCAAGTGACTTCGAAACTCTTGAGTAGAGATCATCCTCAGACGGATGGGCAAACCGAGCATGTGAATTAGGTGGTGGAGGATATGCTACGTTGTAGCATTGGTCAAAGGCAAGGACAGTGGGATTTATATATTCCATTAGTGCAATTTGCTTACAACAATAGCCAATATAGTGGAACCAAACTAAGTCCTTACTTTGCCATGTTTGGAAGGCATCCTCGAATAGTAGTGGAGTTGGGATTGCATTTGAGTAAGGACGTTCAAGATAAACTTGATTCTGAGGCGACTGATCTAGCCACAAAACTTGATGAGATTCTGGTGGTGTGCAAATGGAATTTGCAAGCAGCTGAGCATAGAGCGGAGAAGTTTACCAATGAGCATTGCCAATTCCGGGAATATAAGGTGGGTGATCTCGTCTTTGTACGAGTGATCTTTCCGTTAAGTGAGCGGTGGAACACCTTAGTGCCTTTACGGACAGGGAAGAGTGATAAACTTTCCTATCGACATGCTGGTCCATATGAAGTGCTGGAGCGCATTGGTAAAGCGGCTTATCGGGTGCGGCTGCCAGCTAGGGTGAAAATTCATCCGGTATTTTATGTTAGCTAGTAGAAAGGTGTACTATCTCGGAGTGATGGGCCCAATGCCTCCTTGATGTATACGGCTATGGAAGATGGACCAGGAGCTTGAGCAGGGTTCTGCAAAAAGGGTGATCACTAGTACAACTCGTCCTTGGGACAAGGACTTTGTTGGGCGGAAAGAATTGTTAGGTGCCAACTTTGACCACATGGTCAACATCGGTCAAAGGGAGGCTCAAGGATATATCAAGGCATGTTAGGGTGGGGGACTTAACCTACCCTAGGGCTCACAGTGGAGTTGCGGCGCAATAGAGCTTTTGAGATAGCTTGGGGGTGGTTGGGTGGTGAGGAACCTCAAGAGGTGGCTTAGCATAGTCTAGGGCAACTAGATCTTTGTCTTTTTGTGCCGGATCATAACAACCACTGCTTCCCATTATTTCATGCCAGAAACACCATCTTTTGTAACGATCTAAGATGCATTGTTCTATTTTTAAGATCTATTTGCTATTTTTATTTCCTCATTCCCAATCTATTGTCATGGCAATTGATTTGCTATAGTTTTATTGCTTTCAAAGGTTTTATTCAGTAGAAATGTTACATATCTGAATGAAAAGAAGGAGGAAAAATTGAAAGAAGATGAGTTACAGGTGAAGGATAAAAGAAGACCGCAGAGATCTGATGGCCTTGTGCAAGATCTGTCAGCTTATGACATTTTTAAGAAATTGGGGTGAAAATATTTTCCTCCAAAGATTCAAGAGGACAACTCTCTTCTTTGTGGCTGAGATCCAGGAACAAACCTTAGATATTTCTGATGCCCAAGCAGTGTCCACGCCTCAGACTTGCCTCTCCTAGTGTAAATTGACTTATCACAAGGAGTGAATCCTGCTTTGAAGTCACTGCCTCTACTGGATGAAACTCAAAGACAAGAAGACACTCAAAGGTAGGCTTGCCAAGTACATTGTAGAGGTTGTTCTCATCATAGGTCTTTGGAGGACATGCCTAACTTTTATGACCATGGACCAAACCATGAGAACAGCATGATCATCAGTCCTAAAAATGTCATTCACAAAATCCATAGCAGTGCAGGTTATATTAAATTTAAAGAAAAAGTACTTATAATGGCAGTCTCCAAAGACATACACAGCTAGCTGAGTGCTTGCAATTTAGTGATACTTGCAGGCTTCTCTAAACTCAAGATAAGGGAGATCACAACCCGTGAGCAAGAACACTAAAGGCCTACCTGATTGTTACTTGATGTAATCAGCATGAATCTCATGCCTTCTTGGAAAGTAAATAATCATAGTTTCCAGCAAGCTCTTAATGCTTTGCATTGCTTTGCAAAGAGAGCTTATCTATAAAAAAATGAAGAGAGAATTGTTAAAAGCTCTATTTCGTTAAAGTGGGAATTGTCATTATCCCACTTGTAAAATAAGGTTTCCAAACCTTTATATAGTATATAAATATAACAAAATTCAACTGCATTGAGGCACATGCCATTTTATTTTAAACAAGGAAATGTTTACTCAATCACTTCTCCTCCCCTTGCCACTGCTTCACCTCTCTTTTCTCCTTGTCATCGTCGTCCAATTTCTTTCCATCCTTTTAATATTGGCTCAGTTGCTCCGAGTCTAGGTGGAGCCCAAGTCCCCATTCAATCTTTACTTTCCCCTTATTAATAAAACAACTTCGTAGACTTCCAATAACATGCTGTAACACTTCTAGTATAATGCAAATCCTCTCAAAGAATTGTCTTTTAATATTAATACAATGGCATGGAACCCCATGCCATAATAAGTTACATTTTTAAATAAATACATGCCATTTCAGACTGTTATTTTTTGCCTCCAACGCCTATACAATAATCTTGGAATTTCATCACTCTCCACACTATCAGGATTTAAACCCAATAGTAATGCCATCTCTTCTCTAATACGTCCACGCTCATGTTCAGTGGTCGAAGAACCCATCCGGTTGAGCAGATTATGGAGATGCGGATAGTGCTTGGCTAGACAATATACATGCCATAAATGATGACTGGTGTCTGTCCGATCAAATGGCTTCTGATATATCGTTCCATCTGCCATTTGGTTGATTTCTGCAGCCACCTCCTAGACTGGCCGGTTCTCTATCACCATCGCTCCAAGCCATTTTGCAAGGTCCCCCAGAACATACGGTTTCTTCTCCCTAATTTCCATACTGCAAGAGATGGGGTGCACTGCATATGTGTGCGTGTTCGCTGCAGTTTTAATCGGCGAGTCATCGATGATGAGGATTTCACTTGACCTAGTAGTCCGGTTCATCACTACAGCCTCTGGCTTGACGAAGATGGGCTTGCTACCCCTCACATGGACCATAGTCAAGCAATCCTCCTGCGTTAGGAGAAAGTCAAATGGTAATATTACTCGCGTCTGATCGTGCATCATCTGTAGCAACGTTAATGCATTGTGGCACATCGTGGATAACAACTTTATTGTCTTGTACCAGAAGTGAGGGAAAATCAATGCAGACAATTTCAAGATCGGCAAGGTGCTGGAATCAGTAGTCAAGCTTGCCATTGTGTAGCTGCATGTTCTACTCCAGGAAGTTGTCCAGGCCCAGAGGGCAATGTGTTCTTCTCCAGAAGGTTTTCCATGCTCAAAGGGCAATGCAACACTTTTGGTGGTAGGCATTCATGTATGCAACTAGACAACACACTCCATGTTTGCCACCGGAAATATAACCAATTGTGCTTTAGATTGAAGGGTGCAAGGTAAACTAGTCTTACCAATATGGCTGCTTGGCCACTTCTCATGGAAACTATATGCTTATGAAAAGTTTGCTTTTCTTACATGTAGTAAAGAATAAAGTATTAGTACTATTGGTGTTTGGGAGTAGCTAACGTATTACAGGTATTGGAAGAAAAAACTTTTTATCTGGACAATACTCTAATGCTCTATATATGGGGTGGTGCAGTTATGGAAATCTAGTAACACTTGAGATTATTGTTTGTCTTTTAAAATTAACAGTTGCTACCATGTAAGTCTATAAGGTATTCATAATGGTAAAGATATCTAGAAAGATCAGAATTAAAGCTTTGTTGGCAATTTTCTCCTTACAATTTTAATTAAAAACTATTTTCTCCAGAAAGAGGGAATATAATTATAGATTAGAATTTAAAAAGAGTTATTTCTTTTCAAAAGAAAATACACATTATCATGGATTATGATGTTAGATTGATGAACTTGGTCTCATCAATAATTAGAGTGAGGTTATACTTGAGAAGTAGCATGTTAAAAAAGCATGATTCTCCATTTTAATGCATACATGAACTCTATATCTATTACACATTACCTTCAATCTATCAATTGCCTATAAATTGTAAGATTACAAGGACATAAGTTTGAAACTTGATATATTCAGATATTATTTACATCTAAAAATTATATTTAAATAGTTTATAAATCTGGATAAAAATAGATTTTAAGCCTAATTTAAAGTTATAAAAACACTATCTACATGTAAAAAAACTGATTATATACTTTTTGAATTCATATAGTAATAACTCTTGAAATTGAATCCGTATTTCTTTTTATATTAGATTTAAATTCTAGAATTTATATTAGCATTTCAAAGTTAGCAATTGGGAGAATGCTTCTCACTGGCAGTGGTAGTGGGCTGTAAGTCTCTCTTGTGAGTGCTCTTCTCTACATGAACACTGTGTGTATGTTGTTTTAACAGTTATAATGCTGAGTAAGAACTCTGAGGGTACTGAATTGACTTTTTCCGGATGAATGACTTCATTATTGCATCCGTCATGTTCTGAAGTACTTTCAACGTTTTTTGTTTCTGAAATAATCATTGTCTCTTGCATGGAGCTCTGGTTCACCATGCACACACATCCTCCATAAACTTTAAGGAGTTTTCCTTGAATAGGTTCTTTCGCCATGTCATCAGACTTCTGATCCATCAACTTGGCACTTACTCTTGCTTTAAACCCATTCCTAAGCTCATATGCTTTCTTAGCAGGGCTAAGACTTTTGCGAAGCTTATAATTCCTCTTAAATCGTGCACATTGATAAGCATACTTAGGAATCTCAGAGTTTCCTTTGGGGTTCTCAGTCCTTTTCTCTGGAACTTCATTTTTGTTGGTGCTAACCAATTTCTTGATTGAAATGAACGACCTTGGCAAATCAATCTTTGCAAACCGTGTAGCAGGAGCAAAGTCACAAGCAACAATTAACAAAGGTGGTGGTGGTTGGAGACCACTAGCAGCTTCTTGTAGTCCTAGGCCCTCTATTCCTCCTCCTGGTAGGTACAAGCAATAGCAACTTGCAAAACATGTTCCTAGTGGAACAGGTAGTGTAGGTCATTGCTTCCATTGTGGAGAGTCAGGACATAGGTCCTCAAAATGTCCTAAAACAAAGTCTTGTGTTAATGTCGTGAGGGAAGACAGTGATAGTGAAGTTGAAAGGGTTGATGAATTGGTCAATGCAGACTATGAGGAAGAGGAGGTGAGTTACTTTCGTTACTTTTCTCAAGCTTTTCTTCCAGTCAATGCAAACACTGATCCATTGATGTATTTGGTAGACTTTGTCCGTGGACACCATATCTGAGTGATGATTGACACGGGAGCTACGCACATCGTGATATCCGAAGACTTAATTAAGTTGTTAGGATTGAATGCTGAGCAAATATTGCTCATACACTTCCAGTTTGTAGAAGGTGGGCAAGTAGCAAAAAATTTTGTGAGTCATGTTCCAATAAAAATATCTAAGTGGAAAGAAAGAGTGGACTTGGTAGTGTTGAAGATACCAGATTTTCAGATAGTGTTTGGTATGGATTTCTTTAACAAATATATTAAAGGGATTTATGGTGTAAGACAAAGTTGTATTACATTGAAGTCAAGAAAGATGTTTTGATGTGTCCTTCCAGTTGCGAAAGTGCTCCTCAAAGGATTGGGATACTAAGTTTCTAATTGCAAGAACTGCTCAAAAAGAAGCTAAGAAGGGATGTCAGACCTTTTGGGTTCAAGTGATGGAAGCTAAGAGTGTTGGTGACTCAGTTCAAATCAGCAACGAGGTTGATCCTATACCAAAGAAGATATTGGAGTTGTTGGCAAGGAATCAGGATATCTTTCCAAAGGATTTGCCACTAGGGCTACCTCCTAGCCGTGAGGTTGATCATGGGATTGAGGTCATTCTGGGTTCTACACCACCTACAAAGGCTCTTTATCGTCTGAACGTCAAGGAGATGGTTGAACTCAAGAAACAACTCATGGAGCTTCTTGATAAATATCATATCGAACAAAGCAAGTCACCTTATGGAGCGCCGGTCCTTTTTGTTATAAAAAAGGATGGAACCATGAGGATGTGTGTCAACTATCGGGCACTTAATAAAATCATGGTCAAAAACAGTTATCCTTTGCCTTGCATTGATGACTTGTTTGACCAACTCTTAAAGGCTAAGTATTTTATACGACTTGATTTGCGGTCTGGGTATCATCAGATATAGGTGGTAGATTAGGATGTGGAGAAAACAACCTTTAAGACTCGATACAGATTTTATGTGTGCCTTGTCATGCCATTTGGGTTATTGTAGCGCATGTGATCATGGGATAAGATTTGGATATACTGTCACTGTAGATCCTTGGAACCTTGGGGGATAAATGGGGATAAAATAGCCACTAAGGGCTCTCTTATCAAGCAATTGCCCCTTTTCCAGTTGGCTTAAGGAGAGAGAGATAAGGTGCGCTAAAGTTGGTATCGGAGCAAATGGCACGGGTCCGATTCCCATTGATTAGTGACTACTTAAAAATATAATATACCCTTGAGTAAGGTATATTCCTACCCCTAAATTTGAAATCGTAAGTATTGGACATCCTTCCTCTTGTGTGGAGTATCCACGGACGAAGGTATCCACCGTGGGACTGCAGTACGGGTGGATGACTAGTTGCCTCACATGGAATAGCTAGTCTACATAATGGAAGGATTGGTAGATTCAATGTAGAAATGGAGGTGCTGGTTCCCCTTGGCTCAGTAGGGGTTGTTAGTCAATAGTCAATGAGGATATTGACATCTCTGAAGGGGGGGTGAGTGTAGCACATGTGATCATGGGATGAGATTTGGATATACTGTCACCGTGGATCCTTGGAACCTTGGGGGATAAATGGGGATAAAATAGCCACTAAGGGCTCTCTCATCAAGCAATTGCCCCTTTTCCAGTTGGCTTAAGGGGAGAGAGATAAGGTGCGCTACAGTTATGCAATGCTCCAGCAACAGTCAGCACTATGATGGAAAGAATATTCAGAGATTGTTTAGACACATTTGTTGTCCTATATATCAACGATGTTCTAGTCTTTAGTGAAACATTGAAGGATCATTTGAGACACTTGGAGCTGGTGTTTCAAAAGTTGCGTGAATACAAATTGTATGCTAAGGAAAGTAAATGCGCTTTTGGACAAGCGGACTTTCTCGGATATATAGTTGGTGGTGTAATTGGAGGTGTAATTCAGGTGTAACTGAGGTTGATCCAAAGAAGGTGGAAGTGGTGAAATCTTAAGAAGTCTTGACCACTATACCAGATGTTCGTTCCTTTCTCAATTTGGTAGGATACTATCACAAGTTTGTCCACAATTTTGAATGAATTGCTTTTCTGTTGACTAAGTTGACAAAGAGTAGTATACTGTTTCATTGGATATTAGCTTGTCAATGTGCTTTTGTACGATTGAAGGAGATCTTGACTATGGTTCCTGTTCTCAAGATCCCATATCTTGATAAACCTAACGAAGATGGCCAATGCACGAGAAAGAGATGTTTGCTATAATGTCGGCACAAAAACACTGGAGACACTACTTGGGTGGACACACCAAGGTTTATGCAGATAGTAACACATTGAGCTACTTTGTTATGCAGCCTAAGCTTACCCGAAGCAGGCTCATTGGCAAGAGAAGCTTGCTAGATATGATATTGAAATTATATATAAACCTGGTTAAGATAATATTGTTCCGGATGCATAGAGTGATCAGGCTTAGTTCTGGGCAATATCGGCAATCAGTTCGGATTGGTTGGAGGACATTCAAATTTCATATAGAAGTGATCTATTGGCGAAGGCAATCTTGCACTGTGCGGAGTTGTGGAAGCAGAACCCTAGTAGTGAAGCAGCAAAAGTTGCTAATCAAACCAATGTGAAGCTTCACTTCTCAGTTCAGGATGGGCTTATATTCTATAAGCAAGAAAGATTGTATCTTCCCTCTAAGGATTTGTAGCAGTTGTTTCTGCAAGAACATCATGATGTTCCGGCAGCAGGACATGGTGGAAAGCGAAAGACTCTTGCTTCATTGAAAAAGGGATTTTTTTTGTCTAGTATGGAAGGTGATGTAGTAGACTATATCCATTCTTGCCCTATATGCCAGCAATGTAAGTATAGAACTGAGAAGCAGGCTGGAAAGTTGCAGTGCATTCCAGCACCAGCATAGCCATTTCAAAGTGTGACACTTGATTTTGTCACTTGTTTGCCGAAGTCTAAGGGTTATGATACTTTGATAGTGGTTGTGGATCAGTTGTCGAAGATTGCACACTTCATTCCAACTGTGGAAACATTGAATGCGAAATAAGCAGCAAAACTTTTTTTCCATGATGAAGTAGTGCGGGTTTGTGGTCTTCCCGAAGAGATGATATCGGATAGAGACTCGAGGCTTACAGAGAAGTTTTGGGGCACAATGTTCCAGTTGTTTTGTACCAAATTGAAGTTTAGTATGGCTTATCATCCTCAAATTGATGGGCAAACCGAACACATGAATGCTTAAGTTGAGGATTATCTATGGTACTATGTCACAGTGGACCAATGCGACTGGGTTAAGCATTTGGACATAGTAAAAATCTGTTATAACAACACATTTCACTGTTGGCACTATTGGCTATTCTCCATAGGAGATGCTGCAAGAGAATGCTTGTAGGGTGCCTCAACAAATTGTTGTACCGAAATCTATGTTTGAAGTGTTGGTCCCGGCCGTTGAGACTTATGCAGAGCAGCTATGCCAAGGTTGGTCTAGAGCTACTGAGGCGATGGGCAAAGCTTAGGATAGGTATCGACGTGATAAGGATCAGCATCATCGGGATGTATCTTATCAAGTGGGAGATCAGGTGTAGCTATCTTCCCGGAACTTGAACATTAAGGGATCTTTATCTCGGAAGCTATTACCGAGATATGTTAAACCCATCGAGTGTTGAAATGGATTGGTGATGTATTCTATCAATTGGATCTTCTTGCGGAGATGTCCAATATTCATAATGTATTTCATCCCAATCTCTTGGCTCTTTACACTATAGATATTGCACGTCAAGGGGAGATTCATCCACCACTAGAAGTTATGGATGGTGAACCTGAATATGAAGTGGAAGCTATTTTGGGCACACCCTAGCTTAAACATGCCAAACGTCAGGAGTATCTAGTTAAGTGGAAAGGTAATCTGGTTTGTGAATCAACTTGGGAACCTCCTAATAATCTTACACATGCTCGTGAGCTTGTCACAGAGTATAAGATTAGTAATAAAGACTAGCTTTTGTAAACTTTGTAATAAATCTTACAAATCAATAAACCTATATATTTCTATAAATCAAAGTTTCATTTTTCTCATTTGTTAGTACTTGGGTCAGTTTTGGCAGGCTCACTTTGGCACTTCAGTACCTGGGTTCAATCCATAACTATGGGGATAACTATTATAGACTGATCACAAATCCCCTCTATGAGACACAAAATCCCTAGGCCCCAAAGTGGAGCTAAAAGGGTGCCATATGGTAGTGGCCAAAGCGAAAGCCAAACAAGCATAACACGTTTAGACTAAAAACTCTGACTTGAAAGGTCGAGAGCAAGAGTGGAACTCTTAATGAAAGGGCTCGAGGAACAAGCACGAAGTGAGTGATAAATGAGTCTCTAGAAAAGGGACACATGAGGACCCGAGATGGAGTCTGAGATTGTTATAATCTGGCACAAAAAGACAAAGATCTAGTCACCCTAGACTATGCTACGCCACCTCTTGAGGTTCCTCACCACCCAACCACCCCCAAGCTACCTCAAGAGCTCCACTGTGCTGCCGCTCCACTGTGAGCCCTACGCTAGGTTAAGTCCCTTACCCTAACATGCCTTAATATACCCTTGAGCCTCCCTTTGACCGACGTTGACCATGTAGTCAAAGCTGGCACCTAACAGAGATGGAGTCCGAGATGGACCTGAGATGGAGTGCCAGATGGAGTCTGAGATGGACCCAAGATAAAGTCCGAGATGGACTCGAGATGGAGTCCGAGATGGACCTGAGATAGAGTTCGAGATGGACCCGAGATGGAGTTCGAGATGGACCCGAGATGGAGTTTGAGATGGACCTGAGATGGAGCTCGAGATGGAGTACAAGATGGAGTCCAAGATGGAGTTTAAGATGGACCCGAGATGGAGTCCGAGATGGAACCGAGACCAAGACTGAGACTAACCCCTTGCACCAAACGTGTACCCACTCGGATCATCGTTTTCATCTCTGCGTATGCAACGAGACTAGTTGCCCAATCTCATTGAATAGTACTCGCTGAGACTCATCCTCTGATACCAAATGTAGCGCACGTGGTTTTGACCCTTTATCCTATGGTGATTTACCATAGGATAACACCACGAAGCGGAACCTAAACCCTCTTTGTGCCACATGACAGATGCCACGTGTCACATGCCACGTGTCCATGCCACGTGTCCATAGGAACCCGAGGTCCAGGGCCTTGGGCCACTGAACGAAGGAACGGTGCCAAACTCCCAAGCATGGAGCCAAGGAGTGACGGAACCGAACCACGGAGCAACTCCCGAGCATAAAGCCCAAGGAGCGAAGGGACAGGGGCCCGGAGCAACTTGGAACAGTCCTAGAGTAACCAGCATCCCAATGCCAGGACCAGCACGCAAAACGGAGCCAAACGGAGTTTGGCGCTATTTCGGCATACCGGTGGCCTAAGGCGAGGACATGGGTACTCCACCAACTAGCATGGAATGGAACTTGGGCTTAGACCCAAGCCGGACGTAGAACAAGGACAGGCACGCAAGCGGGAGCTAGACTATGCCTCAGGTTGGTTGGCCATGCCCAACCTACCCACTATCCCTACTATACATTTGGAACCCCCCACAGCCCCCCCCCCCTTGAGGAACACACGCTTTGGGCTTTCACCCCAAGCCTCCCTTAGTATCAGGAGTTAGTCTCTGGGACAAGCTCGAAACTTACTAAATATGGAATGTCCCTAGATTGCGAATTTGGACACGGGACGAACACCATTGTGTTCAGAACGATCTCTACATTCCATAGATATGCCAAATGAGCAAATTTGGACACTTTCCATAAATAGCATTTGGACAAAAATGAGACTAACACAAAGGGCATGATAGCGAGGGTGTTTGGCAGACACGGTAAGCTATCATCTAGCGATATTGAGAGACCAAGCTCAATATCGCGGGGGTTCCCAACACTAGCAAGTGCAAGTCAACGAATGAGTTTCTCTAACCAGGTCAAGTATGCTTGACTAAATAGACACTTAGGAATTCCTTCCTTATGCTCATCTGGTCAAGTGCACACGCGAGGACCAGTTTCTCAACTAGCTTAG
Source organism: Selaginella moellendorffii (assembly GCF_000143415.4). Lineage (NCBI taxonomy): Eukaryota > Viridiplantae > Streptophyta > Lycopodiopsida > Selaginellales > Selaginellaceae > Selaginella > Selaginella moellendorffii. The sequence goes on from NW_003314314.1 coordinate 1,248,797, forward strand.
ATGGAGACTGATAACGGGTCCAGCAATACCGACCTCCTGCCATCGTGGCAGTAAGGTAAGAGTGTCCGAAAGGACTAGCCGACAGGTAACTTTCGATACCTGAAGTCACATTCGCGACACTCTCCCCCCCTTGGGAAGATCGACGTCCTCGTCGATGCATACTCGAGTCTAGAATACCGCCAAGGAAACAACTCCAGAAAAAGTTCACGGTACTCACACTATGTGAGAAATGCACCAACTTAAATGAGTTAGGGGGCAACCTCTTTGTCTAACGCGGATGCGCTACCAGCTCAGACACCTTCCGGCCGTCGCCGACAAGGAAATGACCAACGGAGTCAGCCACCCTTGCTGCTCTGGGAGTCACCCAGCTTACAAAAGTGTGATATGCCCTGCCCGCAGAGACATAGAGAGAGAAGCTAGAGGCCCCAACCCTCCTGAGCAAAGAAACCAAACCCGTCGGTAAGGTTTAGATAGACTACTGTAAATAGGCAGTTAGAGTTGTTTACACGGTCACGCCCTTTTAACGGAATAAGGAACATCGACAGAGAGGCGGGTGATGTGACCAGTCGACAGTAGTTACCCCATGACTAGAGATTTCAACATGCACACGAAGTGCCGAAGCCAGTCTGCCTATACTGGCCCAAACTCAAAGATCAATAGATGGACAATATCAAAGTCAGAGACAATGATATCTTAGAAGCTTAATTATCAGTGAATATATCTTAGATTAGAACACAAAAGTATTCCAAGTAAGTTATCATCCGATAAACTAGTATTATAGTATAGGGACCACCAATACCACTATCATTGGAAAACATAGGAATGACCATCCAACAAAATTCAATAGCAAGTGTATCATCAAGAAAACTCAATGATAAAGCTTAACTATTAAAGATTGCAGACAGAATGCCAAACAACTTACGAAAGATAACTCAAAGAACACAAAGTATTATTGACTAACAAGCACAATGCTCGCGAATGTATCACCCGAAGGAAATAACATCCCAACCTATCAAAACTAACTCAAGCAATAATCAACAGAAGAGAATGAATGCGGTAAGACTAACAAACACTCATTCCTGCCAACTAACACAAAAGCCAATCTGAATAGATCCCAGCCAACAATACCAAGGAACTCAAGTTGCCTAAGCAAGTGTCAACAACATCCTACTGATGTCTCAAACCCAAGAGACCAATCCAGAGCAAACCACAAAGAACATGTGGTATTGCGAAAAGCCAAAAGCCATCAAAGAGAACAACAAACTATCATGAAAGAACATCAATCATCCCATCAATAAAGAGATGCTGAATCATCGTTGAAGAAAGAATCTACCATCCCGAAGAACAGTGAATCATTCTATATCAACAATAACCAAGCAACACCTTTGACAAGGATAATCAATATCCTAGATGACAGTCAATCATCACCAATGATTGCTAGATGCAAAGACTAACGTCAACATCGAAGCTAACGAGCCAAAATGCCTTCCCCCAGCAACTCCTAACAAATGGAACAATGAGCATGAAACTCAAAGAACCAAAAGCTTGAAGAAGCCTATAACCAAGTCTTGCTTAATAATGATCACAAGCCTTGCATAAACTAACTTCAATGCCAAAGAAGAAATCATGGTGCAACCCACAATATCTTCCTCAACACATTCATAAGCTAGACTTCGTAATGCCAAAGCTAATGAAGAGCATATCTGCATCAATCCAAAAGCTAAGCATAACGAAGCTATGCTCAACAAGTGATCACCAAATGATCCTCCATGAATCCATCTATAGCAAAACGTAACTCACTTCATAACAAGCACAAGAAGAATCATCAATGATTGATATATCTCAATTCAAACCCAATAAGGAATCAATCACTTCAATATCAATCATTAACTCTTCCTCTTATAGAGTTAGCATAGTCCACGACTAAATCACTTTTCAAGGAAAAGCTAAAGCTCAACCCCTACTAAATAATCTCGTCTAGAACACAACTAACTCAAACTTGCCACTCAGTTCATTTGAACGTCAACATAGTTGCTAACTAGCAAATGCACGAATGTTAATAACACAAAGCTATAACCAAATCATCAACACTATCTCTATCAAGACTAATGAAACTCAATATCAATCAAGAGAGAGACATCTTATTTCACTTGAATCTCAACATCAATATTGTCAACGACAAGGCATCACTTCAGTGCCATCAACACCATAACAAAGCTAGAAGAAAGCACGAGTGAATCACCACTCAAAGCTCTCTAGCAACTAAGCTAACCAAAGTCGGAGATACTTTACTCAGTATCCGAGACCAATCTCTCAACAATACTCAGTCATAGATAACACTTCATCAAGGAGTGAATCACCACATCCAAGGTTCAATGAAATCCAACACCACGAACTAAACGCAACCAAATGATATTGACAGAGATAGAGTGGACATGCCAACATGGAAAACCCATGTAAGTCTAACAACACAATCCTCCGTAACACCATCTGGTAAAACAAGCCTATCACTACTAAATCATCATCGAGTGAAGCAAGTGTCAACAGTCTTTTGACAAAGTCTACAAGCAATTATTAGTCGCAAAGCAACTAACAATCACTTTTGCAACTTGCCTTCACAAGACCCAAACACTAAACTCACGTCATGGAGTCATACACTTGTCCAACATGAACGTGATACCTTCGGTATGAGATAAAAGTTCATTGACAAGCACAAACTAAATGACCACTCGAATCCAACTCAACTGCAATAAACTCACTAATGCATTTAGCCAATAGCTCTGAGCATGCCTTGAAGAGGCTAGCTATGCATGATCAACACTTAGCTGAAACTAAAGTGAAGACCATGAGATGGATCCATATCGGTACACAACCTCCTCATAGACAAAGCTACAGTACGGGTACCAACATCTCAAACTCAAACAACTAAGTTGAACATCACCATCCTTAGCCAAGGCGCAGGGCCACCAAGACCAAGTCAAGATCAGTGAGAGCTCACTACTCTCATAGAGTCTAACGAAATGCAAAGTGTAACCTGCCACCAAGCATAACGCTACAGAAGAAAGGCACAAGGGTCACCCTTCTTAGAAAAGTGCAATGGCCACTTTTCTACACCAACTCCAGACTCTATCCAACTCAATTGTGATAGCTTCAAAAGTCAGCATCCCTTTTGGGCCGCATCATACAAACTATCCTACTAAGGTCTAAGCTAACCAAAGTCAACTCCAACCCCTTCACTAGTTTGTATTGGCTTACGAAAACGGAATGGTTTTCGGACAAAGTGACCGATAGATCAGCTATTGGAAAAGTCTAAGAAAATTTGTGGAAAATTTTCCATCCTAGAAAAAGAATGACTCTCAGTCCAAGAATGCAAACTTTCAAGACTCAACCAACTTCCTCCTACTAACAACTTCACATAAGTTCACCTCAACACAAATTCTCATGTCCCAAAATATGCTTAAGCTTCGAACATCTTTTTTTTTTTTTTGCCCATACTTTCGACATCCAACTCTAACATCCGCAGAATGCAAAATGAACATCTAAAGCTTGATCACGAAGACTACATCTTCGGATATCCACATTGCACTAACACTCTTTTTCAACCACTTTCAAGATCCAATGTGAAGCCAAAACGCTAACAAGAAAAATGACATGGAAAATCAAGCTCTAAGGAAAATTCCTTATCACTCGAAATAATAATGCCATTTCCACTAACACAAGTGCTAGCGATGTTAATGCCTCAACTACATATTTTCTCCATCCAATAATCTACTCCAAGTTCTAACGGATCAACCGATGAGCTATAGCAAATGAATGCTATAACCCTTTCCAACACCTTATGGGCAAACTCTCAAGGAAACAAAGTACCAACTCAAGCTTAGCATAATGGACCACCATTGAGAATCTAGTCAAAGCTACTACAATGCTACTACGTGCAAGTAGATTAGCTTCACTATCAACCACTTTGGGGTTGATCATCATTTACCCAAGCAACTTCGTAAACACATTGCTCATTATCACATGGATATGATACAAAATCACAATGATTTGATCATCAATTGAGCAACACCACAAGCAACACCCATGTCATTACTTCAAAGGTTTATGTGAGCATCAAGTGCCAACTCAATTCGACAAAATGCAACATAAATGCCACACTCCACCAATAGAGATTTACAACTTTGAACACCACCAACTTTTGTTCACAACACGGACAAGCTCATGCCACTCGCTTTTCGACCAAACTCAAAACTTAACCCAACACCAAGCTACTCAAGGAGTAATAGCAGGGTTCCCCGGAAAAAAATTGAGCATTGTAACTCAAGTCTTCCAATAGCAAGCCTAGACAAAATGGTTTAGCGCTTCACCGCTATCCATTCCACAACTCACCATTTGTAAGACTATCATCTCCAAGATGCATCAAGGTAGGGATTCTTGATTGCATAATGTGAACACGAGCAATGAGTCACACCTCGTTGCAAATCATCTTTCCAAGAAGAGAAAATGATTTACGTGTTTGATCCTCTGTCCCTGATGACTCTCTTTTCGGTCTCATCTTTGACCAAACCTCAAGCTTGCGTTCGCACTGCCTTCAGTCCAATCTAAAAAAAGTTTATGAGAGAGCACGACAATGACTACTTGAACCAATAGACTAATCCCTACTGTCTTAGTTGATCCACTTGTAATCATGCCTAGGAAGGATCCACTAGTGCCGTGCTAAACAGCTATGGACCAGCCTATTTGCCACTCATAGCAAACCCAGGGAAAGTTTACTTTTACCCACGGTACATGGAACAACTCATGGAACCACTAATAGGCTAACATTAATCCTGCCAACTCAAAGTGTAACCTCGAGTTGCTAATGTGCCTCACACATGAGCCCAAGTGTAAACTCGTGCTAACAAAGCATCTCAAATCCATCCTATGAGCCCAAGAGCAAGCTCACATTATTAGGTACAAAAGGTAACCAAAACCATACCCAAGGAACGAATGTGAACCCCTTGCACCAAACGTGTACCCACTCGGATCATCGTTTTCATCTCTGCGTATGCAACGAGACTAGTTGCCCAATCTCATTGAATAGTACTCGCTGAGACTCATCCTCTGATACCAAATGTAGCGCACGTGGTTTTGACCCTTTATCCTATGGTGATTTACCATAGGATAACACCACGAAGCGGAACCTAAACCCTCTTTGTGCCACGTGACAGATGCCACGTGTCACATGCCACGTGTCCATGCCACGTGTCCATAGGAACCCGAGGTCCAGGGCCTTGGGCCACTGAACGAAGGAACGGTGCCAAACTCCCAAGCATGGAGCCAAGGAGTGACGGAACCGAACCACGGAGCAACTCCCGAGCATAAAGCCCAAGGAGCGAAGGGACAGGGGCCCGGAGCGACTTGGAACAGTCCTAGAGTAACCAGCATCCCAATGCCAGGACCAGCACGCAAAACGGAGCCAAACGGAGTTTGGCGCTATTTCAGCATACCGGTGGCCTAACGCGAGGACATGGGTACTCCACCAACTAGCATGGAATGGAACTTGGGCTTAGACCCAAGCCAGACGCAGAACAAGGACAGGCACGCAAGCGGGAGCTAGACTATGCCTCAGGTTGGTTGGCCATGCCCAACCTACCCACTATCCCTACTATACATTTGGAACCCCCCACAGCCCCCCCCCCTTGAGGAACACACGCTTTGGGCTTTCACCCCAAGCCTCCCTTAGTATCAAGAGTTAGTCTCTGGGACAAGCTCGAAACTTACTAAAAGTATGCTTGACTAAATAGACACTTAGGAATTCCTTCCTTATGCTCATCTAGTCAAGTGCACACGCGAGGACCAGTTTCTCAACTAGCTTAGGTGGAGACTGATAACGGGTCCAGCAATACTAACCTCCTGCCATCGTGGCAGTAAGGTAAGAGTGTCCGAAAGGACTAGCCGACAGGTAACTTTCGATACCTAAAGTCACATTCGCGACATATGTGGAGTGGTGCCCCACTTGAATACCTTGCGGCTCATTGGTCCTGGCCCTTCCTAGGGGCTTGGGCCTTCCCTTCGGGATGGAAGTCGGGGGGGGGGGGCGGGGGTAGAGGTACCCATACCAGGCTATTAGGCCACGGTGTTTCGCCTTGGCATCCTGAAGCATGTGTTGCACCCAAGACTTGGGATTTACAGGGTCCCATGATCAAATCTTAGCTAAAGCCAAGGCAGTGTTGGTCAGATAAACGAGGTAAACTGGCAAATTGGAAAGGAAAAATTTGTGGTTTACACCAGTTTGGCCAAGAAAGGCTAGTCTGGCCCAGGAAGGCCATACCCAGTGTTGGGTGATGAGTTGACCACTGGGAAGTCCAAGACTAGAGTGAATACAAACCAACAAGTGGGGGGGGGGGCTGCGGGCATCCTAAGGATGCTAAGAAGTGGATTTGGGATGATCACTCATGGATGAATGGTCTAGTCTTTGAGAGACAAGATTGTGATGTAGGTGGTGTCAAACCACCGGTGTGACGAAGGTGAATGGGCATGGTCTTAGCGTAACGGGCTGATAGGTCGGTGGTACCTTGCGGTGTCCGTCATGGGATCGAACACGTGAAGCACTTGGACCAAGTGCAATGGTTGAGTGGCATGGATGCTATTCTTAGGGCTAGCAAGTCCCTAAGTCTAAAATAGCACTTACGAAAGTTGTGAGTGAGACTCCTCCAAATGGTCGGAGGTGTGGTTAAGTGACTAAAGTAGAATGGAAAATTTAGTTGCTTACACCCACCTCTCTCTCAATGACTCATTTTGAAAAGGGGTGTGGTCGTGTAAACAATTTAATCTGCCAGTTTATAATAGTTGCTAAATCTTCCTGACAAGGTTGATTTTTTGCTTAGGGGAAGTTGGGCCTCTGGCCTTCTCCTTATGTTCCTATGGGCAGGGATGTATCATTCCTTTATAAACCAAGTGGTAATTAGAGCAGCAAGGGTGGTTAACTCCGTTAGTCATTTCCTTGTCGGTGACGGCTAGAGGGTGTTTGAGTCTTAACATCTTTGGATGTAGAGGAAAAGTCATTCCATAACTCATTTAAGTCGGTGTGTTTCCCACATAGTGTGCTTTCCATTAACTTTCAAAGTTGTTTCCTTGACAATTTGCTAGACTCAGGTATACATCGATAAGGACGTCGATCTTCCCCAAGGGGGGGAGAGTGTCACTAATATGACTTTAGGTATTGAAAGATACTTGTCTCAAAGATCAATACTCAAAGATCAATAGATGGACAATATCAAAGTCATAGATAATGATATCTTAGAGACTTAATTATCAGTGAATAAAGAACACAAAAGTATTCCAAGTAAGTTATCATCTGATAAATTAATATTAGCATATAGTAACCACCAAGATCACTATAGTTGGAAAATATAAAATTTATTATCTAATAAAATTCAATAACCAATGTATCATCAAGAAAACTTAATGATAAAATTTAACTAACAAAGATTGTAGATAGCATGACAAACAACTTATGAAAAACAACTCAAAGAACATAAAGTATCATCAACTGGCAAATAAAATGCTTGCGAATTTATTACTCGAAGGAAATAACATCCAACCTATTAGAAGCAACTGTAATGATAGTCAACAGAATAGAATAAATGTTGGTAAACAAACACTCATTTATGCAAACTATCGCACTGGCCAATCTAAAAAGATTCCAGTCAATAATACGAAGGAACCAGAGTTGCTCAAACAAGTGTCAACAGCATCCTATTGATATCTCAAATCCAAGAGACCAATCCAAAGTAAACCATAAGAACATGTAGTATTACGGAAAGCCATAAGCTATCAAATAGCACAACTAACCTTTATGAAAGATTATCAATCATCCCATCAAAAAGAGAGATGCATAAGCATCGTTAAATAATAGCGAATCATTTTATATCAACAACAATCATGCAAAAATTTTGACAAGGATAATTAACTATCCTAAATGATAGTCAATCATTACCAATGATTGCCAGATACAAATACTAACTTCAATGTAGAAGCTATGAGCTAGAACGCCTTCCTCAACAACTTCAACCAAATGGACTATAAGCATGAAAACCCAAGGAACCAAAAACTTAAAGAAGCATATAGCTAGGTTTTTCTTAACAATGATCATAAATGTTGCATGAACTAACTTCAATGCTAAAGAAAAAATCATGGCACAACCCATAATATCCTTCTTAATACATCCATAAGCCAAACTTTATAATACAAAGCTAATGAAGAGTATATTTGCATTAAATCAAAAGCCAAGCATAACAAAGCTATGTTTAACAAGTGATCACTAAATCGATCCTTCTTGAATTCATCTTCTATAGCAAGATGTAACTCACTTCATAACAAGCACAAAAAGAATAATTAATGATCTATATATTTTAACTCAAATCCAATAAAGATTCAAACATTCTAATATTGATCACTAACTCTTTTTCTTATAAAGCTAGCATAGTCCATGACTAAATCACTTTGCAAAGAAAAGCCAAATCTCAACCCCTACAAAATAATCTTGTCTAGAACACAACTAACTCAACTAACCACTCAACTTATTTGAACCTCAATTACGTTGCTAACTAGCAAATGCACAAATGCCAAGTATCAACACTATTTGAATCAAGACTAATGAAACTCAATATCAATCTTACTAAGAGATATCTCATCCCACTTAAATCTCAACACCAATATTGTCAATGACAAGGCTGTAAGGAACCAACTCGCCGAGGTGTCGTAGGCTAAAAGAACCCCGAAAGCATGACCAAAATGACAAAGAGTTCATCGGATGGGACCAAGTCGAGGATCGAGTCCAAGACCGACTCTAGGACCGAGTTCGAGATAGAGTCCGGAATCGAGTCCGAGACCGAGTCGGGGACCGAGTTCGAGTCCGAGTTCGAGACCGAGTTCGAGACGGAGTCCGAGATCCAAAATCGGGTCCGAGACCGAGTCCGAGGTCGAGTCCGAGGTCGGGTCCGAGATTGGGTTCGAGATCGAGTCCGAGATCAAGTCCGAGACCGAATCCGAAGTCGGATCCGAAATCGGGTCCGAGATCGAGCCAGAGACTAAGTCCAAATACTAATACGGGTCAAGGGGTGAAAGCCCAAAGCGTGCGTCTCCCAGGGGGGGGGGGCTGCAGGGGGTTCCAAAAGTATAGTAGGGATAGTGAGGTCCAGGAACCAATTTTGAAGGGACTCTCCAGTGGGGCTCCCAAACTAACTTGAGGGTGGGACTGGGACCGAGGGGCCTTGGGTGGGAGTGAGCATGGACTTGGTTGGTGCCGGAAGGGCCATCCAAGGAAGTGCTCAAGAGCAGCTCCCACTCCCGAAAGGGAAACCGATTATGGTGCTCCCGGCTCATGTGGAGTGGTGCCCCACTTGAGTACCATGCGGCTCATTGGTCCTCGCCCTTTCTAGAGGCTTGGGCCTTCCTTCGGGATGGAAGTGGGGGGGTAAAGGTACCCATACCGGGCCGCTAGGCCACGGTGTTTCGCCCCGGCGTCCCGAAGCAAGTGTTGCACTCAAGACTTGGGATTTAGAGGGTCCCATGATCAAGTCTTGTGATACCAAAGGATGTTAGGGAACCTGGAAGCTTGGTGTGCTTGGCTGCTTGTGCTTGTGGGAAGTGTAGCCGAACCTTAAGTCCAGTCTAACCCGGGGAGGGGGATTGGTAGTGATTTGGGAATCCGTGGATGGATGGCTAACGCTCCGTTGCTCGTGTAGTGAGTAGCTGAAACCAAGTAGGAGCTGGTACCATAGGCAAGAACCTTGGCAAGGGAACTTAGCAAAAGCCAAGGCAGTGTTGGACGGATAGACGAAGTAAGCTGGCAAATTGGAAAGGAAAAATTTGTGGCTTACAAAGGCATCACTTCAATGCCATCAACACCAAAATAAAGCTAAAAGAAAGCAAGAGTGAATCACCACCCAAAGCTCTCTAGCAACCAAGTTAACCAAGACCAAGTCAAGATCAGTGACAGCTCATTACTCTCATAGAGTTTAACAAAATGCAAATTGCAATTTGCCACCAAACATAATGCTATAAAAGAAAGGCACCTTTCTAGAAAAAGTGCAAGGGCCACTTTTCTATACCAACCAACTCTAAACTCTATCCAACTCAATTGTCTTAACTCCAAAAGTTAGCATCTCTTTTGGGTTGTATCAAATAAACTACTTACTAAGGTCTAAGCTAACTGAAGTTAACTCCAACCCCTTCATTAATTTACACTAGCTTATTAAATGGAATGGTTTTCAAGCAAAGTGATCAATAGATCAGCCATTGAAAAAGTTTAAGAAAAATTGAAGATTTTTTTTTCATCTTAGAAAAAGAATGACTCTCAATCTAGGAATACAAACTTTCAAGACTCAACTAACTTCCTCCTACTAACAACTTCACATATATTCATCTCAACATAAATTCTCAAGACCCATAGTATGCTCCCCCAACGTTCGCTTAAACACAAGAAATGCTTCAATGCTCTTCGCAAAATGCCCCTCCTTCCCCCAACAAAATGCATTTCGGAGTGCAAGTCATTTTTTTAATTAGTGTTTTGGCTTTACATTGGATCTTGAAAGTGAATTAAGAAAAGTGTTACTGCAATGTAGATATCTGAAGCTATGGTCTTCGTAATCACTTGAAATAACAATGTCACTTCCACTAATATAAGTGCTAGCTTTTTTGAGCCGAAATTACACTTGCATATTACACTTTTCTGAGCCGAAATCCAGGTATGGGTTAAGTTCTTTAGGTGCTCACTCTTTTTCCTCTATTTTCTTCCTCTTTTCTCTATTTTCTTCCTCTTTTCACACTTTTTCTACACTTTTTTTCAACTTTAGGGTCCAATTTGACTATAGGGTTTCCCACCGGGTTTTCCTCCCTGTCTCCAAACTTCCCACCTACCTCTTTTCTTTCTTTTCCACTTTGTTTTCTAGAGTTTCTACTATTTCACTCAGCTGCTAGCACTTGGCGTCAGTAGCTGGATGTACACTCTACACTCGTTGTTTTCATGCGTCTGGAGCCTGTGCGATCCATCGTGGTTGCATGTTAGGGCGTGACCATCGAGAGAGTGAGAGAGAGAGAAGGAATATTCTGAGGACCGGTTCTTCTGAGGAAGAAAATAGAGGAAAAAGAGTGAGCACCCAAAGAACTTAACCCATACCTGGATTTCGGCTCAGGAAAGTGTAATATGCAAATGCAGCCTCTTGATGAGATCCAATATGCTCCAAGGATTGGCCAAAATCGAGAAAGAAAGAAAGGTAAAAGAGGGGATGCATTGCCCAAAAGTGGTAAGTTTGGAAATGATAAAAGATGGAGTGATATGGTGGAGCTCCAAGATGGTAGTGGCACTTTGAAAAGGTGGCCATTGATAACCATTGGCCCGTAGAGTAAGTGCTGACCACTTGGAGTAGTTGGTAACCGGTAACCAGTAACTAGTAACTAGTAACTGGGGACCTGTAATCTGTAACTGGTAACCACCTGCTCTCGCTCCTACTCCTGCGCCAGCTCCAGCACCGATATGGTGGAGTGATATGGTGGAGCGTTGAGATGGGGTGGCACTCTAAGAAGGTGGCCAGTCTGATGTATTGAACTGAAGAAGTTAGCAATTGAAAAGGATGTCATAGTCGGTAAATGGAGGTGGCATATGTCCACTGAGTGCTGGAGTAGAAGAAAGTGGTTTTGACTTCTGTGGCCTTGCCTAAAGATCCACCTAGGTGCCTTGAGTGAACAGGTTCACCTAGTTGGAAGAAAGTCGCTCTAGAAAAGCTAGTGCGTTGTCGGCAAATGGTCGTAAGGATATCTCGGAAATGGCACATCCAAATGAGATGGTGTCATTTGCTGCTGGTGCACATATGTGTGTCCGTGGTATGGTGTAAATGTGACCTCAAACGGAGATGTGAATGATGGTGAAAGAATGAAAGATGCAAGACGACCATCTAGAGATAAGTGCGAGCAACGCTGCTGGAAGTGATTGGTGATGGAACTGTGAGTGTAGATGATATAGAATGAGTGAGGGTAATGTGTGAGGTGTAATAATGGTAAGGGAAGGACCAAAGAACCTGGAACATAGACCGAGCCAAACGAGGAACTTCCATACAAACGGCAATGCAGCCTGAGCACAAAATCCAAGGCATGGGCCATGGTCCAATGGAGAAACACCCTCTGAAAGTAAGAAAAGTAGCCATGAAAGTAAAGTGAAAGAAAGGAAGAAAAAGAAAAAGAAAAAGAAGAGAAGAGGAACGCCTCACCGGATGAAGCGTTTGAGATGAGAGTGGTTGTGAGTGTGTGGGAGCTCACGTCCATCAGCATCAACTAGCACATATGGTCCACCTCCGACGTGTCATTGGACAAAGTAGGGGCCGGTCTAGCGAGGGGAGAACTTTGAAAGTGGCATAAACTCCTTGAGTAGAACAAGATCGTGATCCTCGAATGGTTCAGCAGACCGCTGGTGATCAATGACTGACTTAATCTTCTGCTTGCCTCGAAGGAGATGTTCTGATGTGGATCATCGCTGTTCTTCCAAGGCAAGAACCTCCAAGTCATGTGCATGAAGCTTGTCCTCATCGCTAAGCTACATTGCTGCTGCGTATCAAAGTGAAAGTGAGAGTGATGGCACTTGGATCTCCACGGGAAGTACGGCCTCTGTCCCATAGACAAGGGAGAATGGGGTCGTAGAGATGGATGTCTTGAAGGACGTCCGAAAGGCCCACAATGCTGTAACCAAGTGCTCGTGCCAACACCTTGGGTGACCCTCCACAAGCTTTGAGATGACTATCTTCAATATCTTGTTGCTGGACTCTGCCTGATCATTGCGCTCAGGATAATAGCTGCTGCTTTTCACATGCTTGACCTGCAGCTGCTGGAGAAGATGTTGCATCACCTGTCCAAGTAAGCCACTGCCACGATCGGAAACCAAAACAGCAGGAACTCCAAATCGGCAAATGATATACTCGTAGACAAACTTTGCTGTAGATTGTTGATCTTCCTGTCGCAAAGGGGTGGCCTCAACCCATTTTGTGAAATAGTCTGTTGCCACGATGATGTAATGTTGTCCTTTTGAGCTTGGTGGGTGAATCGGGCCGATGAAGTCAAGTCCCTACTAGAAAAAGGGACTTGGAGAAGTAATGAGCTAGAAAGGAAGATGTGGAACATGGCTCCAGGGGTTGAACTGTTGGCACTGTTCACACGCCTTTGCATAGGCCAAGCTATCCTGCTGAATCTGAGGCCAAAAGTAGCCATGGCGCAAGAGGAGCTGTGTTGTGACTCATCTCAAGAAATGCCCTGCACAAGTGTAGTGCACGTGGTTTTTACCCTTTATCCTATGGTGATTTACCATAGGATAACACCACGAAGTGGAACCTAAACCCTCTTTGTGCCACGTGACACATGCCACATGTCCAAAGGATAGTGGTGTGGAACCTGAGGTTCAAGGCCTTGGCCACTGAACGAAGGAAAGGTGCCAAAGTCCCAAACATGGAGCCAAGGAGTGACGGAACCGAACCACGAAGGGACAAGAGCCTAGAGGGACTTGGAACAGTTCTAGAGCAACCTACATCCCATTGCTAGGACCAACACGCAAAACAGAGCCAAATGAAGTTTGGCACTATTTCGGCATACTGGTGGCCTAACGCAAGGACATGGGTACTCCACCAGTTAGCATGGAATGGAACTTGGGCTTAGACCCAAGCCGGACACAAAACAAGGACAAACACATAAGTGAGAACTATACTATGCCTCAGGTTGGTCAGCCATGCCCGACCTACCCACTATCCCTACTATACATTTGGAACCCCCCACATCCCCCCCCCCACATCCCCCCACCCCCTCCCCCCCCCCCGTGAGGAACACACGCTTTGGGCTTTTACCCTAAGCCTCCTTTAGTATCAAGAGTTAGTCTTTGGAACAAGCTCGAAACTTACTAAATATGGAATGGTGCTAAATTGCGAATTTGGACACGGGACGAACACCATTGTGTTCAGGCCAATCTCTACATTCCGTAGATATGCCAAATGAGAGAATCTAGACACTTTCCATAAATAGCATTTAGGACTGAAATGAGACTATGGTAGACATGGTAAGCTATCATGTATCAATATTAAGGGACTAGTCTCAATACGCGAGGGTTATTGTCAAGCCAGTGCAAGACGAAGCAAAAGAGAACTAAAAAGCCAGGCCAAGTATGTTTGGCTGAATAGACACTTAGGAATTCCGTCCTTATGCTCATCTGGCCAAGTATAGATGCAAAGTCTAGTTTATTAACACTTGAACAAGAGGGGCTGATAAAGAGTCCAGCAATACCAACCTCCTGCCATCATAGCAGTAAGGAAAGAGTGTTCGTAAGGATTAATTGAAAACTAGTTTTTGATACCCGAAGTCACATTTGCAACAACAAGAGTGAAAAGCACGAAGGAGCTCAGAGACCTCGTGTTCCCCACATACCGCAACAAAACTTCCTAAGAAGTCCTCCTGTAAAGGTGTCCGTCGAGAAGGCAAAACCCCCGTGCTCGGATCTCCAATGCCTTTTGTTGTACTAGTGAGGAATCGGTTGAGAACTGATCTGAATCTAGGTACACTGCAATGTCCTGTAATGCTGCTGGGACCACAAAGGAAGTAGCTTCAACAACCAGGAACTCGCTTGGATCCATCACACACTTCCGCCGCATGTGAAATGTTGGCTGGAACTCTTGGATGGTCACAATCCAAGATAAAGTATGAGGACTGTGAATCGGTCACTGTAAAAGAAAGGTTAGCACATTAAAATAGATGTGGAAATGGATACGGGCTCAGAGAAGTCAGCTATTTTGTTCTCCGCAGAATCAATCATCCAAACTCCAATGCCAGCAACCTGGTTTTTGGGGCAGAAAGCACCATCAAAATAAGCTGTAATCATAGGAGTGCCCTCTTCTTCAAATAAAGATGTTGGGGACACCACATCCAGCAAGACAATCTCTGGCAAGTCAAGCAAGAACGTTGTTGTTGGATCCGGAGTCTTTGTTTGTTGTTCTCTTTTCTTCTGATGCTCTGAGTGCTCAATGTCCAATGCAAAGACTATAGCCAGGTACTCCATAAGTGAAGGAAGGTCCTCCACCGAAGTCCAGTTCAAGTCTGGTCCTAAAGATTTAGTGTAATACCCTTGGATCTGTACCAGGGGCACCATGGTAGGAAATTCTGAACTCAAAGAGCTATAACTCGCATGCAGCACGTCCCATTGGCTTGATTCTTCCTGCCAATTTTGTGTCTAGATGTCATCTTCTGTCTCCAAGAAACAGCATGACAAAATACGCTTGGGGTTGTCAACTACCACGATTTTAGTAGGAAGATGCTGGCTGTGTGACACCTCAGATAGTTGGTGAGGAGAATTGAGTTCAGCTGTGTCTTGTGAAATATGGGCCTGGTCTGGAGTGACTGTCATCTAGCTCCATAAGAGAGAGTTGATCCCATGCAAGAAACGAGTCAAGAAGCCCTTGCTCTATCAAGAAACACTCCGAAAAGCTGGATATGGGAGCCCGTACCCTATAAGCCCTGCCATCAAATAAAGAGGGTGTGGCGAAGGGCTCGGCTTTTGTTAGGCACCAGGTCAAGATAATAGGATAAGGAAAGGGCCCTGCAATCAAGTGATCACCCTTTTAGCCAGTTGGCTTAGGGTGTAAGGGATAGGATCCTAACAATGGTATCAGAGCCCAGTTTGATTCTCGTGGCTGACGAGTGGGGCAGGAATATTCTGAAGGAATATTCAACATAGTGAATCTAGAGGGTGAAAACTCATCAAGTACATCCCGTACTGCTGCTTCTCCCCCACACGTGCCTTGGTCCCCCAAGTCACGAACAAACAGCAAGTAGCTTGAAAGTGCTTTTCCATTACGACAAGCCCGCTTCAAAGATGTAGCAGAGAGCATAACAACTGGTGGTTGAACGCCCTCGCCAAACCACACATCTTTAACGCCACCATACTCCAGCAAGATACGCTTAATGCTCCACTTTATCTTTGGATCCACCTTCACCAACCATGGCATTCCAAGAATGAGATCCACACGATGGATATCCGCGAGATAAAAAGTCTCCACAAGTGTGGTTTTGCCAACCAACACTTCCAGCCCCTCGACACAAGCATCGAAATGCTGAGCAGAGGTAGCTGCAGCTTCCACTGTGTATGGAAGAACTCCACGTGTGTTCAGGCGATGCTCCGCAACAAACTTTGCCGAAACAAAGTTGTCATCGCTCCCACTATCCAGTAAAATCTGCACTGGATCGCCACGGAACACGCCCTCCAGCATTAAAGCTGATTCACGCGTATCCTCAAGCTCCATCTTGTTCCAAACACAATTGAGTTGACGAGCAACGATTGAAAGTCTCTTCCTCTGACCGGAATGGTTGTTCTCGTCATCCTCACGCTGTAAAGCTTGCAACTTTTTAGTAGCTGACTTACCGTGAGAAGATGATTGGCCATTCTTCTTGTCCTGCTGCTTGTTCTTCAACTGCGAAAAATCAGCCTTGTAGTGTCCAAGTTCGCCGCAATGATGACAACCTTGTCTATAATTCTTCACAAAGAACTTCTGCTTCTTGGACCCCTTTGCATCTGAAGTAGTCACCACCGACTTCAACCTGTGATGCTTGTTCCCATCCTTGTGTCCACAGCGATCATCACGACGATTCTCGACAGAAGGACCCCGCGAACGCTTGCGAGACTTGTGCTTGTCATTGTCAAGTTGATGAGCCGCATCAAAGAGCTCCTCCAAACTCTTTATAGGCTGAGAATGACGCAAGTGTTGCCGCATGCTCTCACTATGTAGGCCATCAATGAAGTAGGACTTGTTCTGATCTGGATCCTTCGTTGGAACACGACTAATCAAGCGAGTAAGCTTCTCAATATAATCCCCGAGTGTCATTTTCCCTTGCTAGAAATGTCAAAGTTCTGTACGAGCATTCTCCACATCGTAATGAGGGGCAAAACGTAAATGGAAAGCAGCCTCAAACTCATCCATGGTAGACACTGGTGGTTTCTTATCCGCAACACAGGACTCCTCAAGCCAATTCCACCATCGAAGACCCGCATCACACAAAACCATCAGAATAGCCACTAAAGCCTCTGCATCTGGAGTTCCTCTAGCAGCCAAGAACTTCTTCACATTGGCTAGCCAAGCGAGACACTCGTCCACACCACCATCACCGGAAAAAGTTGGAATCTTGAGTCGATCTACCAAAGAAGGCTTACTTGGAGCACTACCCCGTCCAGCCTCGAGTGCCTCAACACGCCTACGCATGGTATCCATCATGCCATGCATCTCGTCTTGCATCTCTTGCTGGTTTTTATTAAGGGCTCGCAGCTCATGAACCACATCTTGAATGGTCCAAATCTCCGCAGCTTCGTCAGCACCATCGTCGGCACCACCATCGACGATAGGATTCCAGCGTTCAACTTGGTCGGCCATCGCAACCAACTCCTCTAATACCAATGTTATGATCCGGCGCAAAAAGACAAAGATCTAGTTGCCTTAGACTATGCTATGCCACCTCTTGAGGTTCCTCACCACCCAACCACCCCCGAGAGTTTTTTGATGAGTTTACTTGATGAGTTTTCTGATGTTTTTCCATCTGAACTTCCTCATGGATTGCCTCCATTACGAGGTGTGGAGCATGGGATTACATTGGAGCCGGGGACGCGGCCAATTTACCGGCGTCCATTTCGGTTAAGTTATGCGGAGGAGCAAGAAGTTCAACGACAAATCAAGGAGTTACTTGAGTTTGGATTCATTCAGCCAAGTAAGTCTCCATTTGGTGCTTCGGTCTTGCTTGTGAAGAAGAAGGACGGTTCAATGCGAATGTGTATTGACTACCGCGCTTTGAACAAGAAGACAGTGAAGGATAAGGAAAGGGCCCTGAAGCTCTATTTCGTTAAAGTGGGATTAAAGGCTGCAATCAAGTGATCACCCCTTTAGCCAGTTGGCTTAGGGTGTAAGGGATAGGATCCTAACAATGGTATCGGAGCCACGTATCCTAATCTTTACTCTCAAATAAAGAGAGTGAAGTTGAGAGATGTCTCGGGCTATCTGACTCACCTCCAACCATGTCAATCGCATTGCATGAGAAAGCATCAGTCATATAGATGGTCGATTCCACCACCAACTCGGGAAAAACCTCTATGAGCTCAAGAGGAAAGTATAGTGTGGAGGCCATTTTAGTTTGAGCCTGTTGGGCTTGCTGAGAAAGAGCTCTGCCGTGGTTGTTGAGAAAGGCGGCACTGTGGGTTCCATCGCTAATTTCCATCTTGCCTTGTGTGCTGCCAATGGTGCAATGGGCTATACCTTGCCATGAACGGCCAAGGATGATAGAGTCCTTCAAAGAGGGTGTTACAAGACGTTGGTAGTTAACCACAAGGAAATCCACCTCAGAAATAACACTTTGCACAGAGACCTTGACACCACAGCAAATGCCTACTGGAGGAACAGTGTGGTTAGCGAAGGTCTTGAGCATGTAGAGGAACTCTCAGTGATCTATAGCTGTGCTGAAAGGGCAGTTTTGAGAGAGATAATGTTGCTTCCAAAACTAGAATCAACCAAAACATCCTGTAAGCGACTCCATTTTTCCATTCTACTTTAGTCACTTAACCACACCTCCAACCACTTGGAGGAGTCTCATTTACAACCTCTATAAGTCCCACTCAGGACTTGGGGCTTGCTAGCCCCAAGAATGGCATCCATGCCACTCAACCTTTGCACATGGTCCTAGTGCTCCACGTGTCCGGTCCCATGACCGACACCCCAAGGCACCACTAATGTACCAGCCTGTTACGCTAGGCCATGCCCAATCACCTTGGTCACATCGGTGGTCCAACACCACCTGCATTGCAATCCCGTCTCTCCAAAACTGGGCCATCCGTCCATGAGTGGTCATCCCAGATCCACTCTTTAGCATCCTTAGGATGCCCACATACATGGGGAATAGCCTTCCCTAATATCTCTTTTCTGGTCCCCACCAAGTCCCTTTCTGTCCTTGGCCGTGTTCGCCAACACTGCCACTGGATTAGGGCCCACAGGCCCGAACACTAAGTCCCACGGTCCTCTGGGACTTCCTCACTACACGACTGTATCCTTGGTCCCTACACTAGAGGACTACTCCTCTTTCTTTCCACAGTCTGGGCCTTTGGGACAACATTTCGGAACACCGTGGCCCTATGCGGGCCTCATGGGTACTCTCCGTGCCTTCCGGCTTTAGCTGCTCTAGCCATGGGCTTAGAGTGAGGTTCCGTTGAGCCACACCAGGTATCCAAGTAGGTAGTGCCACCCATACTTGGACTGGGAGCATCGGCCAGTCGATCTCCCGGGGGAACTAGAGCCGGCTCTTGAACACTTCACCAAGCTACCCCGCTTGTCGGTCCGTATTCACTCTAGTCTTGGACTTCCCAATGGTCAGTTCATCACCCAACACTGGGTCTGGCCTTCTTGGGCCAAACTGGCCTTTCCTGGCCAAACTGGCTCCACTGCAGTCCTCCTTTTACTATACTTTTGGAGCTCACCAAACCCCCCAGGGTCTAGGAGACGAACACTTTGGGTTTTCACCCTCTCAGACTCGAACTCGGACTCGGACTCAGACTCGGACTCGGACATGGACTCGGACTCGGACATGGACTCGGACTCGGACTCGATCTCAGCCTCGGCCTCAGTCTCGGTCCCGATCTTGGTCTCGGTCTCGGTCTCGGTCCCGGTCTCGGTCTCGACCTCGGATTCCATCTCGGGTCCTTCTCGGATTCCATCTCGGGTCCATCTTGGACTCCATCTCGGACTCCGTCTCGGTCCACCTCGGACTCCATCTTGGGTCCATCTTGGACTCCATCTCGGACTCCGTCTCGGACTCCATCTCAGTCCACCTCGGACTCCATCTCAGACTCTGTCTCAGTCCATCTCGGACTCTGTCTCGGTCCATCTCGGACTCTATCTCGGGTCCATCTCGGACTCCATCTCGAGTCCATCTCGGACTCCATCTCGGGTCCTTTTGGGTCCCTTTTTGGAGCCTCGCCTATTGCTCACTTCATGCTCGTTCCTTGAGCACTCCGTTGGGAGTTCCACTCCCGCTCTCAACCTTTCAAGTCGGAGCTTTTTAGTCCAAACGTGTTACGCACATTTGGCTTTTGCTTCGGCCACTACCACGTGGCACCCTTTCGGCTCCACTTTGGGGCTTAGCGATTTGTGTCTCACACATCCATCCTACAAGAGGAAGTACCAATCTGCACTAGGATGAAGAATGGACCAGGATCTCCACCATATCTTGTCATGTTGACAATGTGCACCTCTTGAGGAGTCCTCTTGAGAGTGCTCTCTAGTGTTCCTGACCGTGCAAACTCCTCTAAACGCTGGCCGAATCCCGGGACAAGACACAACATGTCTCGGAGTGAAAAGGTGACGAGAGTGTCAACCAGTTGTTGAAGAACCGGCTCCAGAAATAAGAATAGCTATTGGTGAGATCTTAGGAGGAGAAGAGAGTAGTGACTTGAAGGGGAGCTTACAAGCCATCCTCTATGTCACTGGATCTAGTGCCAACAGAGATTCACTCTCAACCGGCGCCAGGGGATTTGTGGTAGGCTGAGCAGGTGTCTTCTTCTTCGCTTGGGCTCGAGTGGCTGTGGTTTGCTACTGTTGCCTATAGAGTTCCTTGGCTACCACAATTGTGTTGACTGATGAGGCTAGTGTCTTGCCTTTGCTTGACAAAGGGGCTGCCTCAATTGCTTGTCGCTCCAGCTGCTCCTGATATGTCTCTGGCCCCGAGACGATGTGGAATTATCAACGAAGGGATGCTGTTGGACACGTTGAGAAGATGGAGGTTGAAGCTCTGGGTGAAGCCTAAAGCAGTGCTGTGTGTTGTGTGTGTTTGTCTCCCAATGAGTCCACCAACGGGACTTAAATCTGCGTTCCCGAGCTATAGTGGCCTCTTTGCTCCACCAGCTCCTGGACCAGTTTGTCATTGTGTGATTGTTGCTGAAGAATGATCTCCTTCAGCTGCTGCATCTCGTTGGCAAAGTTCTCAATAGCTGGAGGTGTATGCTCAATAGTGACGGGCTTTGTAACAGCTGCACAAGGTGACTCTGACAGGGTGATGGCTTGGTCAAAATAAACCCTAGCAATCCTCAAGTCAACAAGAAGCTCTCTTTCCAGCTTCATGGCAAATGAAAATGCCTCGCAATAAGACCTGAACGTCTTCTTAAGAAGTTTTCGCTGCAAGTTCTCATGCAGACCCGCTGTGAATGTCGTGATCCCCTATTGCTCATCTTGGACCACTCTACGATCCCAATACTGCTTCCAATATGCTTGAAACCGGGTGATATAGTTAGGAACAGACTGGTGAGCACCCTACCAGAACGAAAAGAGGTCAACGTAGATCTAAGTCACTGGAATCTGCCAAGGATGAATTGGACTCGGCCCAAGAAGGTGTTGTGTTGTACCTCAGCTGCCTTTGGATGGTAGAAAGTTTACTCCATACCTTAGGGCCTTGAGATATGGTAAAAGGGTGCCAATTTGTCACACGTCTAGTTTGTACCGCCATCAAATACCTTGAACACTACAAATGCCCAGTCAAGGCAACTGGGTTGATAGGGGCAAGAAGACTATAGGCTAGTGCTCAAGTTGCTCAAAGTTGCCCAAAATGCCTGTGATGAAAAGAAATAAGGGTCGAAATGGAAGGCGATCTAAGCCTCAAGCACACATAACTATATATCTGTAGGGTAACCGCCGAAGTAGCCGCCGAAGTAGCTGCCGAAGTAGCCGGTAACTGGTAACTGGTAACTAGTAACTGGGGACCTGTAACATGTAACTAGTAACCCCCTGCTCTCGCTCCTACTCCTGCGCCCGCTGCTACTGTCCCTGTTCCTATGCCAACTCCTGTTCCTGTTCCTACGCCTACCTATTCTTTGAAGATTGCTTTGTTCCCAAGGAACTTTTAACAAAGTTTAACCCAAAAGAGAAAAATGAGTCCTCTGGTCTCGATCCTTTTCCATTTTGACTGTTGGTGGGCTTGTTCGAAAGGGCTAAGCCCTGTTTACCCTCTATCATAGGAATTTGGGAAGAAGCCACCTCAATATTCCCCGAAATCCACAAAGAGGTAGCCCAGAACACCAACATTGCGGAAAAACATGTGCATGTCCGTGATGTAGATTGATACTGAGGCGCCATTGGTATTTCTGGAAAGCCTAGGACCAAGAGCACCTCTAGAAACAAACAGCACTCAAAACAAAGCCCAGAGGAGCATGAATTCCTACTACAAAGATGACCCAATCTAGCTGAAGAAGAAAATCCTTTTGCATGTCGCTAATTTGGCCAAATCTAGCTCCAAGAATCACCACTACTCATAGATCTAGGCCAGATCTACAAGCCCAAATGCACTACTTTGAGAAATTGGGTTGAGGATCTAGGCGAGAAAGTGAAAACCCCCAAATTGTTCCTCAAACCGAGCCAAGAAACGTTGTATCTCCTCAAATACTGCACGGCTTGATGAGCGCTATACCTTGCTGGAAAGAGGAGCTCCAAACCTATCCAACACGCTCAAGATCAAACAAAACCACCGCAAGACAAACAAGGAATTCCCTCCCAAAGTTTGTAACCAAAAGAAAAAGAGAGAAATGACACCTCAGAAAGTGCTGCACGTCACACCGGGTTCACCATTTGTTGGGGGAAGGAGGGGCGCCTCCCCCAACGCTCGCTCAAACACGAGAAATACTTCAATGCTCTTTACAAAATCCCCTCCCACCCTTGCCCTTGTGCCTTGTGGGGCAAGGGTTTTATGCAAAGAAGATGGGGAATATTCCAAGGACCAGAATATTCCCTTTCTCTCTCTCACTCTCTTGGTGGTCACGCCCTAACACCATCCAACAATCTACTTCAAGTCCTAACAGACAAACCAACAAACTATAGCAAATAAATGCTATAACCCTTTTTAACACCTCAATGGGCAAACCCCTCAAAAACCAAGGTACCAACTTAAGTTTAGTATAATAGACCACCATTGAGAATCTTAGTCAAAGCTACTACAATAGTACTACATGCAAGTAAACTAGTTTCACCATCAACCACTTTTAAGGTTGATCATCATTTAATCAAGTAACTTCGTAAACATATTGCTCACTATCACATGGATATGATATAAAATCACAATGACTTGATCATCAATTGAGCAACACCACAAGTAATACCCATGTCACTACTACAAAGGTTTATGTGAGTATTAACTGTCAACTCAATTCGACAAAATGCAACATAAATGCCACACTCCACCAATAGAAATTTATAACACCCAACACCACTAACTTTTGTTTATAACATAAACAAGCTCATGCCACTCTCTTTCTGACCAAACTCAAAACTAATCCAACACTAAGGTACTCAAGGAACAATAGCAAGGTTCCCTGAAAAAAAATTGAGCATTGTAACTCAAGCCTTCAATAGCAAGCCTAGACCAAATGGTTTAGCACTTCACCGCTATCCATCTCATGACTCACCACTTGTAATACCATCATAATTAACATGCATCAAGATAGAGATTCTTGATCGCATAATGTGAACACAGGCAATGAGTTAACACCTCATTGCAAATCATCTCTCTAAGAAGAAAAGATGATTTACGTATTTGATCCTTTATCTTTAATGACTCTCTTTTTGGTCTCATCTTTGACTAAACCTCAAGCTTGCATTCACACTGCCTTCAATCCAATCCAAGAAAAGTTTATAAGAGGGCATAACAATGACTACCTAAACCAATAGATTAATCCCTATAGTCTTGATTGATCCACATATATTCATTCCTAGGAAAGATCCACCAGTGCCGTGCTAAATAGCTACGGACTAGCCTATTTGGTAGTCATAGCAAACCCAAGGAAGGTTTACTTTCATCCATAGTATATGGAACAACTCATGGAACCTCCAATAGGCTAACATTAATCCTGCCAACTCAAAATATAACCTTGAGTTGCTAATGTGCCTCACTCACGAGCCCAAGTGCAAACTCGTGTAAATGAAACAACTCAATCCATCTTATAAGCCCAAGAGCAAACTCACATAATAGGTATAAAAGGTAACCAAATCCATACCCAAGGAACGAATGCGAAGCCTTTACACCCAAACATGTACCCACTCAGATCATCGTTTTCATCTCTGCATATGCAATGAAACTAGTTGCTCAATCTCATTAGATAATACCCATTAAGACTCATTCCTCTGATACCAAATGTAACATACATAGTTTTTACCCTTTATCCTATGGTGATTTACCATAGGATAACCATGACACAGAACTTAAACCCTCCATATGCCACGTGTCACATGCCACGTGTCCAAAGGACAGTGGTGCAAAACCCGAGTTTCAGGGCCTTGGGCCACTGAACAAAGGGACGGTACCAAACTCGCAAGTATGGAGCCAAGAAGCAATGGCACTAAAACATGGAACGACTCCTGAGCATATAGCCTAAGGAGTGAAAGGATAGGAGCACAGAGTAAGCCAATCATTGTCAGCTAGTTCTTGCCTTCTAAGTCTATAGATAGTTGATTATATGATTTCTAATAAGCTAATGAGTATAATATTTGCAATGGTGGTTGAAGATAAATAGATCAACTATGTCCTTAAAGAGCTTTTCTTTGAAGAGGTAAGTTTTGTTCTAGTGCTCCTTTCTCAATCTTTGTTTTTACAGGGTAATTAGTGATATATAAGGATTATAGAGCTACTTGCATGCCTAAGAGGAGTTGAATTTTTATGAATTGATGATTTGTACAGGGCAAAGACACGAGATTATCAACTTGTAGCAGTTGAGCATGCCATTAAAAATTCACCAAACAAAGCTAAGCATTGAAGGTGGTTAATAGATGCCATAATAACTATAAGGTGATTGAGAATAATATTATAACTCCTTTATTATTTAGGATTTTTTGTTATTCCCGTGGTCCCAACTATAATTGTTTACCATAATCACATTAGCCAGTTTGTTAAGTCAAACACTTATATGAATCATATCCTCAACTCTCTAAGGAAAACCTTCTACTATTCCCAAGATCCAAAAATCATTTCTATATTGACCTTTTTATTTATCATATTGCTTATATATTTATGTATAAATTAAAATAGAGAGCTATGCCTTTTCAACATGCTACTCCTTGAGGATAGACTCACTCCTAGGACCTTTCAATATTACAGTCCTAAAGTATCCAACATCCCAATGCTAGGACCAGCATGCAAAATGGAGCCAAACGGAATCAGGCACAATTTCAGCATACTAGTGACCTAATGCAAGGATATGGGTACTCCATCAGCTAGCATGGAATGGAACTTGGGTTTAAACCCAATCCGAACGTAGAACAAAGACAAGCACACAAGCAAGAGCTAGACTATGCCTTAAGTTAGTCGACCATGCCCAACATATCTACTATTTGTACTATACATTTGGAACCCCCCCTTTTGAGGAACACACGCTTTGGGCTTTCACCCCAAGACACCCTTAGTACTAGGAGTTAGCCTTTGGGACAAGCTCAAAAATTACTAAATATAGAATGTCCCTAGATTGTGAATTTGGATATGGGATGAACACCATTGTGCTTAGGACAATTTCTACATTCTGTAAATATGTCAAATAAGAAAATCTAGACACTTTCCATAAATAGCATTTAGGATTAAAATGAGACTAATAGGGTGTGATAGTGAGGATGTTTGATAGACATAGTAAGCTATCATTCAGCAATATTGAAGGACTAGTCTCTAGCAAAGGTTCTTGTCAAGCCATTGCAAGATAGAGCAAAAGAGAACTAAAAAGCTGGACCAAGTATGCTTAGCTAAATAAACACTTAGGAATTCCTTCCTTATGCTCGTCCGGCCAAGTACAGATGCAAAGTCCAATTTACTAACACTTGAACAAAAAGGACTGATAAAGGGTCCAACAATACCGACCTCTTGTCATCGTGGTAGTAAGGAAAGAATATCCAAAAGGACAGCCGACAAGTAACTTTTGATATATGAAGTTAGACTCCTTTTTAGACTCCACTTTAGACTCGATCTCAACACTTCCATGTGACAATTGCCATATATTAGTCTTTCTTGTGTTCCTCTTTAGAGACACATTCATGGATCGCTTTGTGTTCATTCCTCGAGCACTTATAATTTGGTATCAAAGTAGTTCCTTAGTCTTACTTTTATCAACAATCAAGTTTATCACCACTTAATATTTATATTTGAAAGTCCCAAAAGTGGGACTAGACTAAGGAGTAGGATGTTAGGAAAGTGTGGCTCTCCACTTTGGTTTATACATGAACTTATAAGAATTGTGATCAATAGAAGAAAGGCCCGATAAAATAATGACTTTGGTATTTTTATAAATTTAGAAGCTTTTCCTTAAGGATTAGAGCAGAATTAGGTAAATATGGCTTGATTAGTTGTGGTAAATAATTATAATTGGGATCACTTGAAGCAAAGGGACTCAAAAACCATAAAGGAGTCATAGGATTATCCTTACATAGTTCAGAATTGTACTTATGAATTTTAGGCTTGAGTTTATCAACGTGATAGTCAAAATATGGTTAAGGACACAAGTCTTCCGAGTGGTAGCTTGAGCTACCTCTTATAAATGCTAAAAGATTAATGGATGAATTAGCATTCTTATGATGCAGAAGGATTGCTTTAAGAGGTAAAAGTAGACACTTGCAAAGATGGTGCTTATGGATAGAATATGAATACAAAAAGTTGCAAAGAGATATAAGATATAAAATGTAAAGAAAGATAGAATACAAATAATATATTATAATAAACTGATTTTTCATATTTATTAATTATAAGAAACTCTTTTTATACATTTTTAATATATAAAAATTGTGTTGAATCTATGCATGAAATGGAAGCCCATGTTACTAATATATTAGAAACTATTATTTAGAGGATTTCTTTGTTGCACTATATAAAAAAAAAGATTGTCTGCTCACATTCAAGCATAAAGTGATTGTTAATTATTAGTGTACATGTTTTATATATTTAGAGAAAGGAGTGCTTCATCAAACAGAAAAAAAATAACTTGGTCTATAAGAAAAGAGTATATTTATTTGGAAAGAGTATTACTTATATAAAAAAATATTTCCAAGAGTATTCTAGTTTTTTTTATCAGGGAGATTAAGGTAGGTTATGACTTACTACAAATGTGGTTTATCTTTCAAAAAATCTACAAAAAAGTGCTTATGCATTAGAGTTCATGAAAGGGCATTATGCAAGAAACATTGAGTGAAAGTGAAGTTATTGCTCTTGATATGATTATTTTTTGAAGTTTCTTTCTGTAGCCTCCTGTAAGTAACTCTTAGTTTGTTTGACTTTGATACTTATGTTAGCACTTGGGCTCTTAGCGTTCTAGAGGATTCTCAGGTTTCTTGTTCTCAACATGAGACTCCTCAAGCCAATTCCACCATCAAAAACCCAAATTATGCAAAACCATTGGAATGGTTTTGCATCTGGAGTTCTTTTGATAGCCAAAAACATCACTCATTTATGCCACCATCACCAAAAAAGGTTAGAATCTTCAGTTGATCCACCAAGTCTTATTTTGGAGCACCACCACCACCAGCCTTGAGTAGGCTTCAACATGCTCACACATAATAGCTATCATGCTATGCATCACTTCTTGCATCTCTTGCTGATTTTTGTTGAGGGGTCACAACTTATGAATAACATTATGGATAGTCCAAACTTCCACAACTCCATCGGCACCACTATTAACATCACCATCAACATTAAGATTCTAGCATTCATTTTGGCTGGCCACTGCCACCAACTTCTTTGATACCAATGTTACAATCCAGCACTAAATAACAAACACATAGGCTCCCTAGACTGTGCTATGCCTCCTCTTAAGGTTCCTCACCACCCAACCACAAAAGCTCCATTGTACCAGCCCTTAGGGTAGGTTAAATTCCTTATCTTAAGTCCATGCCTTAATATACCCTTGAGCTTACCTTTGACCCACGTTGACCACATGGTCAAAGTTGGCACCTAACAATCTTTACCTTAGATAGTTTTGTCTCACGATATGACTGTGCTAATGAGATCCATAAAACTGTTTAGAGCCATACGATGTATCTCAGTAATACATGTTCGGTCAAGATCAATGCATGGAAGGCATTGATCTTTATCTACTGGCATAGCTTTCATCTTTCTATCTGCAAGTATCTCCCAAGAAGAAAGAAGGCATATCACCACAAGTGCTAGAAAATATATAAACAGCACCCTTGACCACTTCTCTATGGAGCGTGTCACAGTCTCAACATAACTGATAATCTGTACCTCAATGCTTGCAGAGTCAACATAAAAACCATCCCTTGAGCTCTGAAGTGCCTAATGTGAGTGACTCTTGCTATACAGAATCAATTATACAAGTGGTTCGTAAGACTTTAATTGCATTCTGGGCAATTATTTGCCGTTTTAAACCCCCCCCCCCCCCCCCCCCCCCTATTTCACCTGAAAAAAAAATTAAACCCTACATTTTTAAAAACTTCCCCTTTGCAACCGGCACCATTCTGTCTCTTAAAAAGTCAATGAGTGATTAAGAAAAAGAGGGAAAAATTTAATTGACTCTGTAAGCAAGAAATTGCATTAATGAAAGTACATTATATCCACACACCTGTCACGAGATCACACACGGTAAAAATTTACTACGAAGTCCACCGTCGTCATAACTGTGAACTTCATAAACGTGTTTGGTCGGATTACTGCGTTCTCATAGCTTGTGAAAACAAACAAAACCGCTGCTTCAATGCTACATCGTGGCGACTGTAAAACGCCAGCTTCTCATACAAACCCTAGAATTTAAAACATAAAAAAATTAGTGTAGATACACATAACGTTGTATGGAAATCCAGAATTAAAAACATTAAACAGGATTCGGCTCGATTCGCTCGTTGGACGCCCCACCAAACTCAACATTCTAAAGCACCAGATGCACAGAAGATTCCGTAATCAGTCCAAGCATCCTCGAATCCCAAACACTACTTTTGCAATAGTACATCCACAAACGCTATCGGATGAAAGGATTAAAGTAAAAAAGCTAAGAACAAACACAGTGTGACATAGATTATTACAAGCGGTAACCACCACCTTGTTCAGCTAACGGTTTCCTAAGGAGCAGCACTGCACCTCTTGATTTGAACACATTTTAATACCAGAGATGAAGATGCTGAATCCTTGAATGGTTGTGATTGCATAGCTTCACCCTATAGTTGATAATCACCTATCTGAAGATAAGGTTAAAAACTGCAATACCTGAGTCATATGACTCGCATAATTTGTAATTAGTTGTAATTGTGTCCCATTTAAACCGCTGAGGTACGGGAGAAAATCCTTCCCAATTACTACATAAATGTCAACCAGAGAGAACAGAACAGCCTGCAGCACATAGTACTGATGTCGTGGGAATGTTAAGGCCCTTAAAATGGAATACCTGTCTCACGTCTTCTTGCTGGTGCTTGAATGCCTCTACAAGCACTGGCAGAAAGGTTGGAAGCCTTTCAACTAGCATTTCCTTAGGAAGTCGTTTCACAATCTGCCCACACATGCAAGTGTAAGCGTCACAAGCTACAATCTTCAATATATTCACCTGTTTAAGAATATCTGGGATAATTGACAAGGCCAATTCCCTAATAAACTTATCAGAATCCTTGGCTGCTTCCAATACAGTTGAAATGAGCTTGTCAAAATACTGCAGATATTAAATCCTTTACTTTAAAATGATGCTCTTTATGTTAATGTGCAAACCTGTGACCAAACTTTTGTGTCGCTAGATTGGTGAAGCCGGGCTGCTGCGAGCAATGCCTCGTGCTTCACTGATAGCGTCTTTTCAGGTCCCCAAAGAAAGACCTACATTAGAACACGTTATGATATATCACTAAAACACCATTATCTACCCGCTCAGTTAGCATGCGAGTAACGTTATTCTCAGCACTTCCAGTGTCTGGATTCAAATGTGCACTGTCAGCCCCGTCCGAGACGTCCACGTTCATTGAGTAACTGTCTAGCCATCTTCTAGTTTTGTCGCAGTTTATATCCCACCCAGTATTGGAGTCCCTGATTTTGGGTCCAATAATCGTCGGGTCGCCAGAATTTTGTGGAGTTCTACAGTTGAACCGTAACTCCTTCACCATTCCTTCGTTCACACCCGATCTATCCATCTGAGTTGGATTTGGAGGCTTATTGTCACAATTTTTTACTGCCGGAAAAACGTGCATGTAAGGCTTCCTCATTGCTGACATATCAGTCTCCTCCATGGTAACCAGAGGAGCCCTGTGACTCCTAAACCGCATATGGTCCACAAGGTCGACCTCAATCTGTGGAACATATTGCTTTAAGGACCTCCTCAAGGCGGTTTGCTCGTCAACTGGCAAGGCCAAGATAAACTCGAGTACGATTATAGTATCCAGGTGAGAGTAGACAGCTATGATTCCCATCAGAGAAGTCTCCTTAACTTTCGATTGCCTAGACTTGGAAAGTGTCACCAGCTTAGACAACCAAAGCCTTAGAAGTGGTGATATAACTTCGTAGTTGAACTCCAGCTTCACAAAAGCACCAATTGCATACTCTATAACTGCCACCTTTCCTTTTGGCGAACGTTGCTCGTCAAGGGAGCGGAGAATTGCTGGAAAAAGTATTTTAATGTCGTATGTATTTCCAATAGCTTGTAAAGCTGCTGCTGCGAGCTCGCAAGTTTCATCTCTTGAGTCCACCAGTCGAGGAAATAGAAGCGGAAGCATTAAATCTAGCTGAACTCCAAATCCCTTCTTACATGCCTTTACCAGATCAACCACTATAGAAAGTGCCGCCTGAGAAACTTTGAAGTGTGCATCCGTCAAATGGTCCCGGAGCAATCTTATGATGCTATCAAAACACTGGTGGATCTCTGACAGGCCCTTTGAACCTTGGTGTAGAAATTTCTTGATGGAAGAAAATGCTCCCACTCTGACAGACCAATCAGCAGTTTTACTAAGACTTTCTGCAAGAGTCTCGTCTAACGATATCATCCCAGAAATGCAGCAGGGTTCTCCTGGATCTTGTGTAGCATTACAACAACTTTGGCCCTGGCGTGTTTGTGCTTGAGTTTCGTCAGGATTTTTGTCAGCTACTCGAGGTTCACTGATGATCACGGAGACTCCATCATGATCACTACCATCGAGGTGAACATCTAATTGAAATGAAGGTGATGCAAGCTGGGGAGCAGACGGTGCAGCTATTGTTGACCGCACGTTACTTGAAGGGCCATGCTTTAACAAGTAGCTTCCTGCCAGAAACCTTGGTAAAGTTTTAGCTATAATTCTCATCAAACAAACCTGCTGGGGACGCGTTTTCATTCAGCTGTTTTTTCATCCCAGCAACAGGAGATGGCACTTTTGGTCCACATGTGCATACCTTTGAATCAATCTTTCCAAGCATAAAGATCAAGCTGTTAGTTCCAATCTTAGCTCGTGAACAAGAACCTAAATAGGTACCTGACCAGGCCACCGTAAGGAAAATGTTCGAATCTCATCTTTAAAATGGTCTCCCTTTTTCTGATATAGCTTCTGGAAGATGCATACGAATAGAACTCTTACCGTAAATGAATTGATTTGTACCTCCAAAATTTTCATAGTGGCTTCCTTAACATGAGAGTTTGGATCTTTAGCCAAGTCCAAAACCTGTGCAAACGAAACGCAAGTCAAGTCCAGAAAAGAAAATGAAGATTCTTCGATTTTACCACAGGAAGTAAAAGCTGGACGACAGGGAGTTCGTCTAGAGAAAAAAGTCTAATTGCGGAGTCTAGCACTCGCACAAACTCCTCACGAACTTTACAGTTGTAATGTTGAGACGCATTAGTGCTGATCCTTTCAATTACCATCGTCGGTGAGAATATCTGAAAGGCGTCAACAACTAGAAGACCATGCATAGTTGTTCTTATTTGCCAGGCAAGCAAAATTTTCAAGATTGTCAACTACCTGCATGAGAGCTAGCAGGAGTCCACGCCCTGCGTCACGGACAGACTGCTTGTCGTCTCCAAGTCTATCTATAATTGCAGGCAGCAGCGCCATGAAATCTAGCTGAAGTCTATCACCAGCAAGAGACGCTGCTGATGCAAGAACGTGAAGGGCTCCCTGACATACTTCATGATCTCGGTCTTTAAGGAGATCAACGGTGGCATTGAGTAGGTTTCCCACATCCGTCGCATTCAAACTTTTCTGGTTCCTGTCAAGAACTGCTTGCAGCTTCTGTATGGCAGCAACTCTCTCTCGGTTATCCTGCACCTGAAGCTGGGAAATCGCGGCATCCATTTCTCGAGCTGGAATCATTCCCTACTTAATCAATCCGTCCTGAGATGGAAGAAATCAAGAAAGTACCTCCGGTTGAGCGCCTTTTCGTATCAAGCGCGGCCTCAAACCCTATTGCCCCAAGGGAGTGACCATTTCAATCTCGTAATAAAATGGCGGGAAGGCTAGCGAATATACCACAAATATTGTACCTTGCACTAAGAATTGTAAAGGCGTTATCGTAAGTCAAGAAGTTTCTGCTGTCTGAAGTGATGTCGCTCTGGAGCTGACTGACGTCTTTTTAGAAGTCGACCGGGAGGCAGGATGCAGAAAAGAATCTTGCTTGCGTCTGATCTCTTGAACAATGTGATTGTCCATTGGCCTCAACGCACGTTGAGCTGCTAAAATTGTAAAGTACGGAAACAGGGATATAGGCGGTATAAGAATAGTAGCCAACCAATAAACAGGGCTAGGAAGCATAACTTCCACAAAAACCTTGTAACCTGTTGTAGAAATAGATGTGCAGAGAAATCCATAGACAACTAAAAACAAATACCAAAGGAAAATGCTTCCCCATATACCCAAGTGCTGAATCCAGCTAAAGTGATTCGTTGTCAACACCATCTGAAGGCTAACTATCCAGATAATGCATGTGTACATACTTGTACCGAAGGCATCCAGGCTTGGTGTTTTCCCGTCCTTTCTGAAGGAATGAAGCTTATAAATGTTCCAGGTGAAGTAGTAAGTGATAAGGGAGCTATATATGCTGTTGGTAAACCAGGCAAAAACTTGAGACCAGTTGAATAGAATGTTCTTAGGTCCTTGCTGATAAAGAGCAGGAAACTGTAGGCACCCTCTTGCAGATACGTCTTGTTCAAAAATGCCAAGCACCAATGCAGGAATGGAGGTAAATATTACGTTGAACAAGGACATAGTCCAGTCATTGTATACCGTTTGTCCAGAATAACATGTATACGCTTCGTAGTAGAAAAGAGTGAGACCAAATGTCATGTTTTTGTAAAAGAAGTAGCAGATCTGCAGGTACCAGTATTCATTAGCAATAAAGTATCCATCCTAAAGACTAACCATTGAAGAAATTCTTTTGTAACACCAATGTCCATGAACAATTAGCAAACGCTCCAGAAAGCTAAATTGAGCAATTGCGAAGTCACTAGCCATAACTGCCTATATAAGGTCTCAGTAAACAACAAGTATGTTCAGAGGAAAATATGGACCTGCATGCCTTCTACGCCACTTATACCAACACCAATATGTGCCTCCTGAATCATGCCCACGTCGTTTGCTCCATCTCCAATGGCCAGGGTAATTTTACCTGTCCCTTGTTTAACAAGCCTTGCCACCTGCTTGTGGATGTTAGTTTTCAAACATCTATAATTCAGACCAAACTCACCAAAGCTTTTTGAAGCGGTGAGACTCTACAACAAATTACAGAAGCACATTTTATAGCTAGCTTAAGCAGGCTCAATTTCAAATCCTCACTTAGCGCATATGTGAGAGATTTTCCATCAATAATCAATGCAAATACTGTATTTAAACTTTTTTCAGAGTCTACATCTTGTAAACCTGACATAATAAGTTCCTGAACTTTATCCTGTAGAAGTCCTGTGTTATCAAATGCGTGCTAAATAAGTAGATAAATCAGGATTAACCTTAGCAACTTCTTCCATCTCTCTAGGAGCATCTACTGAGGAGATATTTAAGAGCTCCGTGGCTATAATAATCTGCTTCATTCCCTGTCTAATCAAATTGCAAGCATAGCTGCACATACGTTAAAAAGATAGTATAATGCACACCACAAAAACAGGATAAGAGGCAGACCCAATGTTGATAGCAGTCTCGAGCTTATCACCTGTCAAAACCCAGATTTTAAGACCAGCTTGTGCGAGGATCTCAATACATTCTGGAACCTGCGAAGTCTACTACCATATTGAAAGGCAAACTTTATTACAAAAAGCTTACTCCTTTTTGTAGTTTGTCTTCTACAGCAGTGGCACCCAGAAGAACAAGATCTTTCTCCAGTTCATCCGATGCATTGTTTAGTAACAACTCACGCTCAATGCCAACAGTAATTTTGGCATTTTGAAACGTTTCATTCCACCTGATGTATTCGGTTTCCTCGATCTTTCGATATGCCAGCACTAGTGTTCTTAGACCAGCCTCTGCATACTTACCAAGGTGCACTCGAGTAGCTTCTTCGTATTGGCGACCGTTTGCACCAAGTCGCTCAAAGATAACGCTGAGGACATAATGTGAGTAAAAACAATTAGCAGTTCAATTCAATATAAACCTGTCAGCACCCTTGCAGAACAAAATAATTTGTCCATCTTCTCCCTTAGCTACTACAGACATCCTTTTTCTTGTACTGTTGAACTCAAGAAGATTCAGTATTTGATATTCTCTGTACAGAAGTTTTAGTACACTAACTTTGAAATTTTATAGGGCAAACCTTTCCAGCTTTGTGTCAAGATCTATATCCGGTTCCCATACCATGACACTACTTTGGTTTCTTTTAAAAAAAATAAAACCAAATTCTCTGGCAGCTATAACGAAGGCATTTTCGTCTGGGGATTCTGCTTCATAGTGGATTTCGTTGTCGTCATCCTCTTCGGCAATAGCAGAGTGACAAACTGCTAACAGTTGAAAAAAAAGCCGTATCGAATGAGGATTGGGCTCATATATCCAGTTGCCTTCCATTAAGCGTTCGTCCTTGAAGTTAAATCCTTTAATAGTGGGAGCATTCGTCTGGACTTTTTCTGAAGACAAGCAGAACTTGTCGTTATTATCATCTTCGGAACAAGACTCTTGAATGTCTTCAGATTCCCATTGTTCTTTGCTAAGTCTTCTTGCAATACTTTTCTCTACCTCCGTGACACCTCGACCATAGGGCGTGCCTGAAATTGAGCACTTGAGAAAATTCATAGAGTTGCATGTCAAAGTTCCAGTTTTGTCAGATAATATGGTGTGAACTTGCCCAAGTTCCTCGTTCAAGTTGGAAGTTCGTGCTTGAGCTGTCTTGTTGGACTCTTCGTGAAACATTTGCCAGTCCCAGTTGATAAAACTGGCTTGGACTGTCTTAACAATCTCGATTGAGACATACAAAGAGATTGGTATAAGATACCCATATAAAATAAGTGCTGTAACTAGATGTAGAAATGATGCAGCAGTTGCTCGTCGAGGATCATAAAACACCTGCGCCTTGTCAGGAGACATATACCACCATGTAGGCATTTGTTCTTTTGTTACTATGCCGTAGAAAAGAGAACCAACAGTAGCAATTAATAACAAGACGCTGAAAAGGATGTAGATGATGTAGTCCATTTTTTTCTCAATGCGGCTTCGTTTTGAAGGAGGGTCTGTAGCGTTTTGCATGACCTTCGTGTCATGACCGCTAAATATTACAACCCCATATATAAAGTCTGTGTTTCGAAGTCTTGATCCCCGAAGTAACAGTTGCTGGGGCCCAAGAGAACTAAGGTGGTCGTCAAAGTCAAGTGTTCCAATAAATGTGTACAAGCTGTTATTTGGATCTTCACATCTCACAATTCCATCAAATTTCTCAATGTCTTCCTCGTGAACTATTTTAACCGTGATTTCTAGTGACTGCTTCACCTTCAAATTTGTTTCACCATCAAGGGTCA
Source organism: Selaginella moellendorffii (assembly GCF_000143415.4). Classification (NCBI taxonomy): domain Eukaryota; kingdom Viridiplantae; phylum Streptophyta; class Lycopodiopsida; order Selaginellales; family Selaginellaceae; genus Selaginella; species Selaginella moellendorffii. Next base: position 1,284,726 of record NW_003314314.1, read on the forward strand.
TGGTTTCGACATAGCAGATTCCATCTGTGTAACTTGTGGATAGCATGAAAAGGTCAGCTGGGAAAAAGTGATCTTTTCGAACCATCACAATATCCCCAACAGTAACATCTTGCCACTCTCTTAATTCAAATTCTCCAGTTCCACAGTTAACCAAAACCAACCGAGAATTTACCTCTTTGTCCTGCAGAACGAAGAGCTAATAGAGCAAAGAAGAGACAAATCTGTATTGTACCTGCTTATGGCGCCTCCAATCTTCCAGTCCCTCTTTAAGCATGCTTATACCCATGACAAAGATCAAAGGTGCGATCAAGCTGCCTGGAGAGAACGGAGTTAAGGGCGTGAGTGACAAAACTGCGGCAAATAAAAAGTATAGGCTGGCCACCCTTCTGAATTGCTCAAATAACGCCTTTGGGAAGAATGTGATCACGTCGTACTTAGTAGTAGAGACATAATTGGAGAGGTATTTCAGAGGACCAGCCTTGTGTTTTCCTGGCTGGTTGCAGTATACTACCCTTGAGAAACCTGTCGGTGGAAAATCCTTCACTGCAGAAGGTTTGCCGCAGCAAAATGAATATAATCTGCTCCACCTTACACGTTTTCTGCCACCAGTCATTGCAGAACATGATACCACTCCCACAGGCGGCTTTTTAAAAGACTGTTGGTTGAAACAAGCAAACCTGCGCTTTTTCACAGTTAATGACGCGTAAACACACGGCCTAGCTAAGGGTTATTTTTAAAGACAAACCGTACTGGTTTTGCCTATGGAAGAGCCGGACGTCGGGATGAGGCACGTCATCCGCAGAAGCACCGGGATGGTAGTTAGCTAACAGTGGCCCATAGGGTTGTCTCAAGACGCCATGGGAGCCGACAGTGTGTTGAAGATGGCCAAAGGCGTAGCGACCTGGGAGTTTCCCGCCCTACAACGCGTAATGAGGCTGTCAGCTAAGTCCTGCCGTCGAACTCAACCGAAACATAGTCCTCGGACTGCACCAGTTACCGCGCCTCAGGTTCCAAAATCTTCACGAAAAGTAGCTGCTGAATTAAGCGTGTTGATGCTGAAGTTAGAGACAGATTTCATGGCAATTACTGGGGAGGAGGGCCGAGAAAAATGGAGATGTTTCATGAGAGAAGGAACCCTTATTGAGGCCTGGCTAGATAGAATGCTACAAGAATCTGAACACAAGTAAGTACTAAAAGGATTAAACATAAACTATGGACCGTCGAATGGTACTTTATTTCTTGAGTTATAACAGGGCTGCGCATGGCGATACCAATAGTAGTTTACAGGAATACGGTCTATCGAGGGTACAACTCGGTATCTTAGGTCTCTCTGAAAGTCAGATTGATAGAGCATATCGCATGCTATATGTCTACTCTGTTGGTTGCAACGAGATGATCAAAGAGCTTTGCCTGCACAGCCTCGAAAAGGCTGTGCTTGTTGGCTCCTTCTGGCGTGCCTTCATACATCTTTGTGAGGGACATTCTAAGGTAAATAGCAGTCTTTAAATTCTTGAATTCCCGCCTGTTTCACTAGGTCGAACTTCAAGCGGAGATTGCTGAGCTAGCAGAGGACAAGAAAAATGCTATAGACGAGTTATGCATGATGCGAGGTTGTTTGAACGAAGCATTGGATGGCGTAGCTCTAAATAGGCTTTTAGCAAATGAGGATTGGGAAGTCACTGATAATATAGAAGCAACCACTCTCCCAGGAAACGGAGATATTAGACAGGTATATTTGGCATTTAGATGAATGCTCTTTAGTTTGCTATCACCTGCCTGCTATCAGCTGGATGAAAAAACAGGAGAACATGACCTGGATATTTTGACAAAAAGATGTGAGCATTTGAATAAAGAAAGAGAAGAGCTTCAAATTCAGGTGAGACCGCAAATAGGCTCAACTGATTCATTAACTGCGGAAGTTTATTCAGCTAGACGAAACTTCAAGACAATTGCGAATGGAGCATTCAGCATTAAATCTCACCACTGCTAAAGAACGAGAGAAAACGGGAAAGGTGGTTCAATTAGAAGAGTAAGTATATGTAAGAAATATTATTTCTTACGAACTTCTACTTTTTTCAGAAAACTTTTTCAGGCGAAAGAAGCTCTAGAGAGGGAAAGAAGTGAAGCTCATCATTTGCGTGAGTTATGTAAGAAACTGGAGCATGATGTAGAAGAAACTGAACAAAAGACAGCGGAGATTACTTGGAAGTTTGTGCAGTATGATCGTGATTTTCCTGTTCTACAGAAAGAGGTACTGCTGTAGAGGTCTTACTTCTTTATTTAATGTTTTTCTTTTTTGTTTCAAGCATTAACAGGTGACAGAAAAAAGACACCTTGCTCAAATGCTCGAAAATGTGAATCAGCATGTTGAACAGGAATGCACGATATTGAAACATAGAGTTGAGCACCAAGATGCAGCGTTGGTGAGGCTGAGAAGGCAACTTGATACTTATGAGAAGGCAGTGAAATTTCTAAAAGACGAGGCTAAAGAACATACTCGACTTTTTGAAGATAAAACACGAGAGGCCATGTTAAATGGAGAAGAAGTTGAAGCATGGATTTTTGGGCATGAAAAGTTGCTTGACCAACAGCGCTTGTTGCTGTCTCACACCGAGAGCTTGAAAAGGCAACTAAAAATAGAGCGAACGGAAAGGATAAATGAAAAACAGAGTCTAGAGGCAAAAGTGCGGATGCAACAGGAGAGTTTGAGGGCTTTGACAGTGGGAATAGCATCTCTCACTCCTCATAGAGTTTTTGGAATTCCTAAAGTGTCGATATTATCAGAGGTAAGCATAGAAACTGAACAGTCCCGAGCTGAAAGAAGGCTTTCAAGGAGGCTCTCGAGAAAAATGTCTCGGAGGGGAACAGAACTGGCAAAGAGAGCATCTGAGTTCTTAAAAATCCAACAGCCAGGAGAAGGCAGAATAAGCAAGGAAAGCGAGCTTAATGAAATTTCGGAGTCAGATTTGAATTCTGACGAAGAGTGGGATGACCTGTGCTCTGAATTATCACAACAACGAGAAGAGATGGAAAAGATGGAAGGTAATCTTAAGGAAGAGAGAGATAGACGGTGCTGGATGGAAAGGCATGTAGAAGCTTCAGTGAAAGAAGCTGAAAGGCTAAGGTCTGAAGTTAAGCAAACAAATACTAGAATTGTCAATCTTGCCATAGAAAAGAAAAACAAGGAAAAAAACCTTCAGATTGCTGAAGAGCAGATTCGTAAGCTTGACAGGCAGCTTGAGAGCATGGAATTGACTCTCGAGAAGAAGAATGCAGAGATTGCTATTCTTAACAATATTATTATTAGGAATCTAGAAAGGCAAGCTCACTGTGCTTCAACATGTAAACAACTTCTAGCAACAGGCGCCAAGTTGCTAGAGGACGGTATGGTCCAGGAAATGAACGTAGTAGGTAGCAAAGTATCTATTTTAATGGAAACTGTAAGGCTGCTCAGGAACAAGGTGACAAAGGCAGGTATGGAAATAAGAAGTTGGAAGCTGAAAATGAAAGCGGCAGATGGTCAGAATGCAGCTATGTTAGCCGAGATGAAAACCCTGAAGAGCGAACTTGAGTCAAGTAGCACGGATAAGATAAGCCTTGATTTCAAGCTTCAAAAGGAGGAGCAGTGTAGAGCAAAAGCGGAAGAAGAGCTAAACAGGGTACTTAAGGCGTCGGCTGATTTGAAACTCGACCAAGTGGTTCTTGAAGTGCACCTCGAGTCTTCCTTAAACAAAATCATGCAGTTAGAGATGAAAAATTACAAAAGTCAGGCGAAGCTGGAGGAATGTGATCGAAATCTAAACGTACTGCAAAATCAGAAAGAGAAAGAAGATGCAATTCGTGGGATTTTGCAGTCAGAGGTCGATGCCTTGCGGCTGGAGGTGGAAGGACTAAGGCGTCAGCTTTTGGTTACTAAGTTGAACCTTCCGAAATAGTAGTAAAGTGGTAAAACTCTCAACTTTAGGATCCCATTATTGCATTGACCATCAAGAAATTTCTTGTCTCCTGTCTGCTCGCTTAAGTTTATAGAAGCCACCTTCCTTTTCTCAAGAATATACCTTTGTCTGTTATTAGGTCAGACCATGGTTGGAAGTAGCGCATCCACGAGTGTTATAAACGAAGCAGCCTGGATGCACCATGGCAGTTCATCGCCAGCATGTAAATCTGGTATTGCTGAGACAGCAAATACCGGCGATCTTATTGGGTCGCTGGAGAATATGCGCAAAGAGAATGAGGATCTTTGTGCTACTCTAGATACGTACAAGAAAATTCTTAACGATTCGGGTAGGAAGGGCATCACCAATTTTTCCGATTGCCCTTCTAATGTAAGTTTCTTACTTTTGCCCCAGTTTTCTATTTTAATCTCATGTGTTTCAGCTCTATGAACAATTAAGAGACAGAGTGGAGTCAGTTTCCTTCCTTCAAAAGTTGGAAGAGATAAAATCAACTGAAGATGCCGTTACCTCAATTGATCTACCACTTGCTGGTAATTCTTTCCTCGTTTAGATGCTACAACTGGTTGTAAGAATGCAGAGGATGATCTCGTAACAGCTGGCATTGATGATCCAAGATGGTGGGTGTGGGTGTCGACTGACCTTTTTGGAGGTGCCAATGAAGATGCTGTGGAGGGAGAATATACACTAGTGAATGAAAACGATATTATTGAAGGAATTGCAGCATTTCTGGCCAGATACATAACAAGCATTCCAAAGTCAAAGGTATGCTCTGTGTTCAAGATTTAACTAAACTGTGGTTTTCTTCTTACAGACTATGACGCCAAATCAACTCCAAGATGGTAAACTTGATACATTAAGGCTGATTCATTATTTCTGATTGTTACGTTGGAGTGTAGCAATTGCATTAACATTTAAGCATATGGAGAATAAGGGACAATTATGGAGGCTGTGGCAGATGGGAATGTTTCTATATAGCACAATATCATGGGGAACAACGGCTTTCAGGTCTTTTGTCCAATTTATTAAGTATTTTGTTTGACTTTTCCTTTTGTAGGTTCACCACCCATCCTATGATTCTTCGTGCCTTTCTCATCACAGTTTCAACATCAATGAAGTTCTTTCTAAAAATAGTTTCATAGTAGATAAAATTTAAGTTATCTCAGTTTAGAAACTCGAAAATGTAGAATTTTAAACAAAAACAAAAATCAAAAGGCTAGGCTATATAGACATGTATGTATATATATATATACATATATATACATACACACACACACACACACACACACACACACACACACATATATATATATACATATATATGGGCAAGGCATCATGAGCCTTCGATGTCAAATGACCAACGAATATTGGCTTGGTGCTAAGGATGAAATTGTAATCCATGATGGGGTTACTTTATAAAATGGTTTATCATTTGATGATATCAAACTTTGTCTATAGGTGGTGGAGTTGTAGTATAAAAATCCTTAAACCCTAAAGTGGAGCCAAAAGTGTGCTATATACTTAAACTCCATCTCAGACTCCTTCTTGGACTCCATCTCGGACTCCTTCTTGGACTCTATCTTGGATTCCTTCTCAATCTCCTTTTCAGACTCCATCTCGGACTCTATCTTGAACTCCACCTTGGACTCCATCTCGGACTGGACCTGACACTTCCATGTGTCATGACACTTGCGATGTGTCAGTCCTTCTTGTCTCCCTTTCTAGAGAATCTTTGACCAATCACTTCATGCTCATTCCTTGAGCACTTCATTTAGAGCCACTCCCACTCTTGTTTTTCTGGGTAAGAACTTTTGGTCCCAATGTGTTGTGCTCATTAGACTTTGTTTTGACTGAGTTAGGGGGCAACCTCTTTGTCTAACGCGGATGCTAGTATAGATTTTTTTATTAATTTTCTCTTTTTTATAGATGAGTTCTGAAACAATTACTACTCATCTAATCTCAGCATGTGATGTGATTTCTTTAGCCAACCAATAGAGTTAAATCTAACACCTTTTTTATACCAAATGTAAGCTCTTGAACTTAAACTTCTTTAAAGGTTATCTAACCTATTATTTTTCAAACCCAAGGATATTTAATTTTAACACCATTAACCATTTGGGAAAATAAGTGTACTTTTGTTTATGGGCCCTTTCTTTTTATATTTAAACCCTTATAAATCATCTATTGAGTCATTCTTTTTGGTTTTTTATACTTTAAAATGCCAAATAAAAGAATAAAAGAATGAAGATAGAGTTTTGTTATAAATCTCAAGCTATCCCTATGCTTTTTCCCATCTTGCTACACCAAAGCCTCAATTCCTTGCACCTTCACTCATCACTCTTATATTAAGGCTTTTTTTTTTTAAAGGTATAGGGTTAAAGCCATTTGTTTTTAATAGCTACATTGCATGATAGCTCTTGGTAAATCTAAGATGGATTTAGAGAAGCAAACTGAGATGAAGTCCAAAATGAGAAGGAGTCTGATATAGAGTCCAAGATGGAGTCCGAGAAGGAGTTTATAAGGAACCAACTCCCCGAGGTGTTAAAGGCTAAAGAATCCCTGAAAGCATGACCAAAATGATAAAGAGTTCATTGGATGAGATTGAGTCCGAGATCAAGTCTAAGACCAATTTTGAGACTGAGTTCAAGACCGAGTCTGAGATCGAGTCCAAGACTGACTCTGAGACGTTTGAGATCAAGTCCGAGACTAAGATCAAGACAGAGTCTGAGATTCAAGATCAGGTCTGAGATTGAGTCTAAGTTGTGCTTCCAAACTGACTTGAGGTTGAGACTAGGGTTGAGGGGCCTTGGGTGGGAGTGAGCATGGACTCGGGTAGTGCTAGAGGGGCCACCTAAGGAAGTGCTCAAGAGCAGCTCCCACTCTTAAAAGGGAAACCAACTGTGGTGCTCATAGCTCATATGGAGTGGTGCCCCACTTGAGTACCTTGGGGGCTTGGGCCTTCCCTTCGGGATGGAAATGGGGGAGTAGGGTTACCCATACCCAGCCATTAGGCCATAGTGTTTCCCCCTAGTGTCCTGAGGCAAGTGTGGCACCCAATGCTTAGGATTTAAAGGTCCCATGATCAAGTCTTATCATACCAAGGGATGTTAGGAATCTAGAGGCTTGGTGTGCTTAGTTGTTTGTGCCTGTGGGGAGTGTAACCAAACCTTAAGTTCAGCCTACACAAGGAGGGGGATTGAGAGAGAGTTTGGGAATCTATGGATGGATGGCTAACCCTCTGTTGCTTGTGCAATGAGTTGCTGAAACCAAGTAAGACCAAGTAGGATCTAGTACAATAGGCAGGAACTTTGGCATGGGAACTTAACTAAGGCCAAGACCGTGGTGGTCAGATAGATAAGGTAAGCTAACAAATTAGAAAGGAAAAATTTATAGCTTACAATTTGGTATCAGAGCCTTTTCCTTATTTCTAGCGAAGGATACAGGTGGATTGCTGGGAGATGGCAAAGGTAGGGTGTAAAAAGACCAAGGCGGAGATGGAACCTCCTCCAAAGCTAAAGCCTCCAGTTGAACAAAAAGTTATGGATGAGGAATCCTTGCATGAGGAGGACTCCAGTGAAGAAACTTCCAAACAAGAGTTTAGTGGTGAGGTTTGGTCATCCAAGGCTAGATTGGACGTTCTAGAAGGATAATTGGCACAGACTAATGCCCTATTAAAGACTCTCATACGCAAGCTAAAGTGTAACAAGAAGCAGAAGGAAAAGTAAAAGATTGCATATGCTGGCAGTTGTAAGCTCTTGAATTTGGACTTTCCGGGAGGTCACCCAACCCAGTACTATTCAAACCCAAGGACGCTTAACCCCAAATATCCCAAGACCCTTAACCGTTTGGAAAAGGGGGTGCATTCTTGTTCATGGGCCCTTTCCCTCTATATTTGAACCCCATGGATCGTCTCTCGAGTTGTTCCCTTTGGTTGCTTACAATCCACCACGCTTCCCTGCAAGTTCACACCCTCATGAACGGAAGCTGAGAGCCGCAACTCTCCCGAGAGCCTCGCTCTCTTGACACCCTACCCCTCGGGTCGAGCCTAGCGGGAGCAAACTGGACCAGCCAGATGTCAATCAACATGTGGTGTGATTCCCTTAACCAACCAACAGAGTCGGACCCGAGACCTCTCTGATACCAAATGTAAGCTCTTGAATTTGGACTTCTCGGGAGGTCACCCAACCCAGTACTATTCAAACCCAAGGACGCTTAACCCCAAATATCCCAAGACCCTTAACCGTTTGGAAAAGGGGGTGCATTCTTGTTCATGGGCCCTTTCCCTCTATATTTGAACCCCATGGATCGTCTCTCGAGTCGTTCCCTTTGGTTGCTTACAGCAGTATAGAAGGGGTGGAGCCTTTAGTGGGGATTGAGATGGAACCAAACAAGGTCGAACAAACCGATGTGGAATCAGTCCTTCAGGCAGTTCCCAAGTATAAACCAAAGCCCCCACCAGTCTTTAAGGGAGTGAATGACTATAAGGTGGTGGAGGATTGGTTTTACGATATGGAGGATTACTTATGAGCATTACGGTTATTGAGCTTAGAGAAAGTCCCATGTGCAAAACCATAATTAGCAGATAATGCCAAGTCTTGGTGGAGAACAATAGAAGCCAACGAAGGATCAATGGCCACTTGGGAAATGATGAAGGTGAGGATCCATGCAACTTACATTCCTCCAAACCCTATGTGAGACACAAAATCCCTAGGCCCCAAAGTGGAGCTGGAAGGGTGCCATGTGGTAATGGCAGAAGTGGAAACCGAACGAGCGTAACACGTTTGGACTAAAAGCTCCGCCTTGAAAGGTCAAGAGCGGGAGTGGAACTCCCAACAAGGGCTCGAGGAATGAGCACGAAGCAAGCAATAAGCGAGGCTCTAAAAAGGGACCCAAAAGGACCAAGACGGAGTCCGAGATGGAGTCCGAGATGGACCGAGATGGAGTTCGAGATGGACTGAGACGGAGTTTGCGATGGAGTCCGAGATGGATCCGAGATGGAGTCCTAGATAGAGTCCGAGATGGAGTCCGAGATGGACCCGAGATGGAGTCCGAGATGTACCAAGATGGAGTCCAAGATGGAGTCCGAGATGGACCCAAGATGGAATTCGAGATGGAGTCCGAGAAGGACCCGAGATGGAGTCTGAGGTCGAGACCGAGACCGGGACCGAGACCGAGACCGAGACCAAGACCGAGACTGAGACCAAGACCGAGACCGAGACTAAGATCGGGACCGAGACCGAGACCGAGGCCGAGGCCGAGGCCGAGACCGGGCCCGAGCCCGAGTCTGAGTCCGAGTCTGAGTCTGAGTGCGAGTCCAAGTCTGAGTCCGAGTCCAAGTCTGAGTCCAAGTCCGAGTCCGAGTTCGAGTCTGAGAGGGTGAAAGCCCAAAGCATTAGTCTCCCAGACTGTCGCGAATGTGACTTTGGGTATCGAAAGTTACCTGTCGACTAGTCCTTACGGACACTCTTACCTTACTGCCACGATGGCAGGAGGTCGGTATTGCTGGACCCATTATCAGTTCCCCACTTGAGCTAGTTGAGAAACTGGTCAATGACCGTGTACTTAGATCGGATAAACATAAGGTAGGAACCCTATGTGTTTCTTGCTGAGCATACTCGGCTTGGTTTGAGAAACTCCTGTCATTGGCTTGCACTTGCTAGTATCAAGAACCCCCGCGATATTGAGATTGGTCCCTCAATATCGCTAGATGATAGCTTACCGTGTCTGCCAAACACCCTCGCTATCATGCCCTTTGTGTTAGTCTCGTTTCGGTCCCAAATGCTATTTATGGAAAGTGTCCAGATTTGCTCATTTGGCATATCTACGGAATGTAGAGATCGTCTTGAACACAATGGTGTTCGTCCCGTGTCCAAATTCGCAATCTAGGGACATTCCATATTTAGTAAGTTTCGAGCTTGTCCCAAAGACTAACTCCTGATACTAAGGGAGGCTTGGGGTGAAAGCCCAAAGCGTGTGTTCCTCAAGGGGGGGGGGGGCTGTGGGGGGTTCCAAATGTATAGTAGGGATAGTGGGTAGGTCGGGCATGGCCGACCAACCTGAGGCATAGTCTAGCTCCCGCTTGCGTGCCTGTCCTTGTTCTGCGTCCGGCTTGGGTCTAAGCCCAAGTTCCATTCCATGCTAGTTGGTGGAGTACCCATGTCCTCGCGTTAGGCCACCGGTATGCCAAAATAGCGCCAGACTCCGTTTGGCTCCGTTTTGCGTGCTGGTCCTGGCATTGGGATGCTGGTTACTCTAGGACTGTTCCAAGTCGCTCCGGGCCCCTGTCCCTTCGCTCCTTGGGCTTTACGCTTGGGAGTTGCTCCGTGGTTCGGTTCCGTCACTCCTTGGCTTCGTGCTTGGGAGTTTGGCACCGTTCCTTCGTTCAGTGGCCCAAGGCCCTGAACCTCGGGTTCCTATAGACACGTGGCATGGACACGTGGCATGTGACACGTGGCATCTGTCACGTGGCACAAAGAGGGTTTAGGTTCCGCTTTGTGGTGTTATCCTATGGTAAATCACCATAGGATAAAGGGTCAAAACCACGTGCGCTACATTTGGTATCAGAGGAGGACTCTCAGCGAGTACTATACAATGAGATTGGGCAACTAGTCTCGTTGCATACGCAGAGATGAATACGATGATCCGAGTGGGTACACGTTTGGGTGCAAAGGCTTCGCAATCGTTCCTTGGGTATGGATTGGTTACCTTGTTGTACCTTATGATGTGAGCTTGAGCTTGGGCTCATAAGAGGGAATAAGTTGTTCCAATTTGCACGAGTTTGCGCTTGGGCTCATGAGTGAGGCGCATTAGCAACTCGAGGATATGCTTTGAGTTGGCAGGATTAATGTTAGCCTATCGATGGTTCCATGAGTTGTTCCTTGTACCGTAAGTGAAAGCAAACTTTCCCTGGGTTTGCTATGAGTAGCAAATAGGCTGGTCCGTAGCTGTTTAGCACGGCACTAGTGGATCCTTCCTAGGCATGGTTACAAGTGGATCAGTCAAGACTGTAGGGATTAGTCTATTGGTTCAAGTAATCATTGTCATGCTCTCTCATAAACTTTTCTTGGATTGGACTGAAGGCAGTGCGAAAGCAAGCTTGAGGTGTAGTCAAAAGATAAGACCGAAAAGAGAGTCGTCGGGGACGAAGGATCAAACACGTAAATCATCTTCTCTTCTTGGAGAGATGATTTGCAACGAGGGGTGACTCATTGCTCGTGTTCATATCATGCAATCAAGAGTCCCTATCTTGATGCATGTTGGAGATGATGGTCTTACAAATGGTGAGTTGTGGGATGGATAGCGGTGAAGCGCTATACCATTTTGTCTAGGCTTGCTATAGGAAGACTTGGGTTGCAATGCTCAATTCTTTTCTGGGGAACCTTGCTATTGCTCCTTGAGTAGCTTGGTGTTGGATAAGTTTTGAGTTTGGTCGGAAAGAGAGTGGCATGAGCTTGTCTGTGTTGTGAACAAAAGTTAGTGGTGTTGGGTGTTGTAAATCTCTATCAGTAGAGTGTGGCATTTATGTTGCATTTTGTCGAATTGAGTTGGCACTTGATACTCACATAAACCTTTGAAGTAATGACATTGGCATTGCTAGTGGTGTTGCTCAATTGATGATCAAGTCATTGTAATTTCTATATCATATCCATGTGATAATGAGCAATGTGTTTACGAAGTTGCTTAGTTAAGCGATGATCAACCCCAAAGTGGTTGATGGTGAAGCTAGTCTACTTGCATAAAGTAGCATTGTAATAGCTTTGACTGGATTCTCGTTGGTGGTCCATTATGCTAAGCTTAAGTTGGTTCCTTGTTTCCTTGAGTTTGCCCACTAAGGTGTTGGAAAGGGTTGTAGCATTCATTTGCTATAGCTCATTAGTTGATCCGTTAACACTTGGAGTAGATTATTGAATGGAGAAGGTGTGTAGTTGAGGCATTGACATCGCTAACACTTGTGTTAGTGGAAGTGGCATTGTTATTTCAAGTGATGAGGATTTTCCTTAGAGCTTGATTTTCTATGTCATTTTTCTTGTTAGTGTTTTAGCTTCACATTGGATCTTGAAGGTGGTTGAAGAAGAGTGTTAATGCAATGTGGATATCCGAAGATGTGGTCTTTGTGATCAAGCTTTGGATGTTCCATTTTGCATTTTACGGATGTTGGTGTTGGATGTCGAAAAAATGGGTAGAAAGATGTTCAAGACTTAAGCATACTATGGGTCATGAGAATTTGTGTTGAGGTGAACCTATGTGAAGTTGTTAGTAGGAGGAAGTTGGTTGAGTCTTGAAAGTTTGTATCCCTGGACTGAGAGTCATTCTTTCTCTAGGATGGAAAATTTTCCACAAATTTTCTTAGACTTTTCCAATGGCTGATCTGTTATCACTTTGTTCAAAAACCATTCCGTTTTCGTAAGCCAGTACAAACTAGTGAAGGGGTTGGAGTTGACTTCGGTTGGCTTAGATCTTAGTAGGTAGTTTGTATGATGCAGCCCGAAAGGGATGCTAACTTTTGGGGCTAAGGCAATTGAGCTGGATAGAGTCTGGAGTTAGTGTAGAAAAGTGGCCGTTGCACTTTTCTGGAAAGGTGACCCTTGTGCCTTTCTTTTATAGCGTTATGCTTAGTGGCAAGTTGCACTTTGCATTTCGTTAGACTCTATGAGAGTAGTGAGCTCTCACTGATCTTGACTTGGTCTTGGTGGCCCTGCACTTTGGCTGAGGATGGTGATGTTCAACTTAGTTGTTTGAGTTTGAGATGTTGGTACCCGTACTGTAGCTTTGTCTATGAGGAGGTTGTGTACCGATATGAGTCCATCTTATGGTCTTCACTTTAGTTTCGACTAAGTGTTGATCATGCTTAGCTAGCCTCTTCAAGGCATGCTCAGAGCTGTTGGCTAAATGCATTGGTGAGTTTATCGCAGTTGAGTTGGATTCGAGTGGTTATTTAGTTCGTGCTTGTCCATGAACCTTTATCTCATATCTGGTGTATTACGTTCATGTTGGACAAGTGTATGACTCGATGACGTGAGTTTAGTGTTTGGGTCTTGTGAAGGCAAGTTGAATAGTGATTGTTGGTTGCTTTGCGACTAGTGATTGCTTGTAGACTTCGTCAAAGACCTCTGATACTTGCTTCACTCGATAAAGATTTATCAGTGATAGGCTTGCTTTACCGGATGGTGTTGCGGAGGATCGTGTCGTTAAACTTACATGGGTTTTCCATGTTGGCATGTCGACTCTACCTCTGTTGATATCATTTGGTTGCATTTAGTTCATAGTGTTGGATTTCATGGAGTCTTGGACGTGGTGATTCACTCCTTGAGGAAGTGTTATCTGTAACTGAGTTTTGCTAAAGGATTGGTCTCGGATACTGAGTAAAGTATCTCCGACTTTGGTTAGCTTGGTTGCAAGAAAGTTTTGAGTGGTGATTCACTCTTGCTTTCTTTTAGCTTTGTTCTGATGTTGATGGCATTGAGGTGATGCCTTGTCATTGATATTATTGATGTTGAGATTCAGGTGAGATGATATATCTATCCTTAGGATTGATATTGAGTTTCATTGCTCTCGATGAAGATAGTGTTGATAATTTGGCTATAGCTTTGTGTTATTAGCATTCGTGCATTTGCTAGTTAGCAACTGTGTTGACGTTCAAATGAACTGAGTGGCAAGTTTGAGTTAGTTGTGTTCTAGACGAGATTATTTAGTAGAGGGTTGAGCTTCGGCTTTTCCTTGAAAAGTGATTCAGTCATGGACTATGCTAGCTTTACGAGATGAAGAGTTAGTGATTGATATTAAAGATGTTGATCCCTTGTTGGGTTTGCATTGGGATATAACAATCATTGATGATTCTTTTTGTGCTTGTTATGACGTGAGTTACGTCTTGCTATAGATGGATTCATGGAGGATCGTTTGGTGATCACTTGTTGAGCATAGCTTCGTTATGCTAGCTTTTGGATTGATGCAAATATACTCTTCATTAGCTTTAGCATTATGAAGTTTAGCTTATGGATGTGTTGAGGAGGATATTGTGGGTTGTACCATGATTTCTTCTTTAGCATTGAAGTTAGTTCATGTAAGACTTGTGATCATTATTAGACAAGACTTGGGTATAGACTTCTTCGAGCTTTTGGTTCTTTGAGTTTTATGCTCATTGTTCTATTTGTTAGAAGTTGTTAGGGAAGACATTTTGGCTTGTTAGCTTCGATGAAGTTAGTATTTGCATCTAACAATCATTGGTGATGATTGACTATCATCTAGGGTAGTTGATTATCCTTATCACAAGTTTTGCTTGATTATTGTTGATATAGAATGATTTGCCATTCTACGGGATGGTGGATTCTTTCTTTGACAATGATTATGCATCTCTTTATTAATGGGATGATTGACAATCTTTCATGATAGTTGGTTGTTCTCTTTGATGGCTTTTGGCTTTTCGCAATACCACATGTTCTTTGTGGTTTGCTCTGGATTGGTCTCTTGGGTTTAAGACATCAATAGGATGTTCCTGACACTTGCTTAGGCAACTTCAGTTCCTTAGTATTGTTGACCGGGATCTATTTAGATTGGCTTTTGCGATAATTGGCATGAACGAGTGTTTGTTGGTTTTACCATATTCATTCTGTTTTATTGATCATTGTTTGAGTTAGTTCTGATAGATTGGGATGTTATTACCTTTGGGTGATACATTCGCGAGCATTGTGCTTGTTAGTCAATGATACTTTGTGTTCTTTGAGTTATCTCTAGTAAGTTGTTCGCTTACTGTCTACTATCTTCGGTAGTTAAGTTTCATCATCGAGTTTCCTTGATGATATACTTGCTATTGAATTTTGTTGGATAGTGCATTCTATGGTTTCCAATGATAGTGATCTTGGTGGTTACTACTAGTTTATCGGATGATAACTTGTTTGGAATACTTTTGTGTTCTACTCTAAGATATAATCACTGATAATTAAGCTTCTAAGATATCATTGTCTATGACTTTGATATTGTTCATCTATTGATCTTTGAGTTTGGGCCAGTAATAGGCAGACTGGCTTCGGCACTTCGTGTGCATGTTGAAATCTCTAGTCATGGGGTAGCTACTGTCGACTGGTCACATAACCCGCCTCTTTGTCGATGTTCCTTGTTCCGTTGAAAGGGCGTGACCGTGTAAACAACTCTAACTGCCTGTTTACAGTAGTCTATCTAAACCTTACCGACGGGTTTGGTTTCTTTGCTCAGGAGGGTTGGGGCCTCTGGCTTCTCTCTCTATGTCTCTGCGGGCAGGGCATATCACACTTTTGTAAGCTGGGTGACACCCAGAGCAGCAAGGGTGGCTAACTCCGTTGGTCATTTCCTTGTCGGCGACGGCCGGAAGGTGTCTGAGCTGGTAGCGCATCCGCGTTAGACAAAGAGGTTGCCCCCTAACTCATTTAAGTTGGTGCATTTCTCACATAGTGTGAGTACCGTGAACTTTTTCTGGAGTTGTTTCCTTGGCGGTATTCTAGACTCGAGTATGCATCGACGAGGACGTCGATCTTCCCTAGGGGGGGAGAGTGTCGCGAATGTGACTTTGGGTATCGAAAGTTACCTGTCGACTAGTCCTTACGGACACTCTTACCTTACTGCCACGATGGCAGGAGGTCGGTATTGCTGGACCCATTATCAGTTCCCCACTTGAGCTAGTTGAGAAACTGGTCAATGACCGTGTACTTAGATCGGATAAACATAAGGTAGGAACCCTATGTGTTTCTTGCTGAGCATACTCGGCCTGGTTTGAGAAACTCCTGTCATTGGCTTGCACTTGCTAGTATCAAGAACCCCCGCGATATTGAGATTGGTCCCTCAATATCGCTAGATGATAGCTTACCGTGTCTGCCAAACACCCTCGCTATCATGCCCTTTGTGTTAGTCTCGTTTCGGTCCCAAATGCTATTTATGGAAAGTGTCCAGATTTGCTCATTTGGCATATCTACGGAATGTAGAGATCGTCTTGAACACAATGGTGTTCGTCCCGTGTCCAAATTCGCAATCTAGGGACATTCCATATTTAGTAAGTTTCGAGCTTGTCCCAAAGACTAACTCCTGATACTAAGGGAGGCTTGGGGTGAAAGCCCAAAGCGTGTGTTCCTCAAGGGGGGGGGGCTGTGGGGGGTTCCAAATGTATAGTAGGGATAGTGGGTAGGTCGGGCATGGCCGACCAACCTGAGGCATAGTCTAGCTCCCGCTTGCGTGCCTGTCCTTGTTCTGCGTCCAGCTTGGGTCTAAGCCCAAGTTCCATTCCATGCTAGTTGGTGGAGTACCCATGTCCTCGCGTTAGGCCACCGGTATGCCAAAATAGCGCCAGACTCCGTTTGGCTCCGTTTTGCGTGCTGGTCCTGGCATTGGGATGCTGGTTACTCTAGGACTGTTCCAAGTCGCTCCGGGCCCCTGTCCCTTCGCTCCTTGGGCTTTACGCTTGGGAGTTGCTCCGTGGTTCGGTTCCGTCACTCCTTGGCTTCGTGCTTGGGAGTTTGGCACCGTTCCTTCGTTCAGTGGCCCAAGGCCCTGAACCTCGGGTTCCTATAGACACGTGGCATGGACACGTGGCATGTGACACATGGCATCTGTCACGTGGCACAAAGAGGGTTTAGGTTCCGCTTCGTGGTGTTATCCTATGGTAAATCACCATAGGATAAAGGGTCAAAACCACGTGCGCTACACAGACCCTGGGGGGTTTGGTGAGCTCCAAAAGAATAGTAGGGGGGAGGACTGCAGTGGAGCCAGTTTGGCCAGAAAAGGCCAGTTTGGCCTAGAAAGGCTGTACCCAGTGTTGGGTGATGAGCTGCCCACTGGGAAGTCCAAGACTAGAGTGAACACAGATTGACAAGTGGGGTAGCTTAGTGAAGTGTTCAAGAGCTAGCTCAAGTTCCCTCGGGAGATCAATTGTCCGATGCTCCCAATCCAAGTGTGGGTGGCACTACCTACTTGGATACCAGGTTTGGCTTAACGGAACCTCGCTCTAAGCCCATGGCTAGAGCACCCAAAGGCGGAAGGCAGGGAGAGTACCCATGAGGCTTGCGTAAGGCCACGGTGTTCCAAAGTGTTGTCCTAAAGACCCAGACTGTGGAAAGGAAGAGGAGTAGTCCTCTGGTGTAGTGACCAAGGATACAGTTGTGTGGTGAGGAAGTCCCAGAGGACCGTGGGACTTAGTGGTCAGGTCTATGGGCCTTGATCCAGTGGTAGTGTTGGCGAACACAGCTAAGGACAGAAAAGGACTTGGTGAGGACCATAAAGAAGATATTGGGGAAGGCTATTCCCCATGTTTACGAGCATCCTAAGGATGCTAAGGAGTGGATCTGGGATGACCACTCATGGATAGATGGCCCAGTCTTAGAGAGATGGGATTGCAATGCAGGTGGTGTTGGACCACCGATGTGACCAAGGTGATTGGGCATGGCTTAGCGTAACGGGCTGGTATGTTAGTGGTGCCTTGGGGTGTCAGTCATGGGACCGAACACGTGGAGCACTTGGACCAAGTGCAAAGGTTTAGTGGCATAGATGCCATCCTCGGGCTAGCAAGCCCCAAGTCCTGAGTGGGACTTATGGAGGTTGTGAATGAGACTCCTCCAAGTGGCCGGAGGTGCGGTTAAGTGACTAAAGTAGAATGGAAAAAATTAATCACTTACACCCTACTCTACACCTAAGGGATGAGTTGAGTAAGTTAAAGCAGACTGGAACCATTCAAGAGTATGAGAATGCATTTATGGCAAAAAGGATACTTATCACGGATATATATAGACCCCCCCCCCCCCCTTCCCCTTGAGGCACGCTTTGGGTTTTCACCCTAAGCCTCCCTTAGTACTAGGAGTTAGTCTCTGGGACAAGCTCAAAATTTACTAAATATGCAATATCCATAGATTGCAAATTTGGACATGGGATAAACACCATTGTGTTCAAGACAATCTCTACATTCCGTAGATATGCTAAATGAGCAAATTTAGACACTTTCCATAAATAGTATTTGGGACCGAAATAAGACTAACACAAAGGGCATGATAGTAAGGGTGTGTGGCAAATATGGTAAGGTATCATTTAGCAAATATTGAGGGACCAATTTCAATATCACGAGGGTTCCCAACATTAGCAAGTGCAAGTCCCAACATTGAAATTAAAGTGCAACACTAGCAACTGCAAGTCAACATCATGAGTTTCTCATCACCGTGTCAAGTATGCTTGACTAAATAGCAACTTAGGATTTCCTTCTTTAGTGCCCTTCTGGTATAAGTGCACATGTGATGACCAGTTTCTCAACTAGCTTAGGTGGAGCTTAGTCCCTCAATATAAATATATGATAGTTTACCATATCCATAAGATATAAATTGGAGTTTTTGATCTTTTAACAATTGTAGATCATGAAATTAGAGTTTTGATCTAGATCATAGTAGTAAAGTAAATACTTATATAATCTTAAAATTTAAAACACTATTAATTTAAAAATAATATATTTATATTTAAAATTCCAGATATTCTTAATATTATATATAACTCTAATAAATTTTAGATTAATTACTGACTCTACAAATCATTGATCTAAAATAATTAAAAGATAAAAATTTATAATCAATGCTACTGTAGCACATGTGGTTTTCAACCATTACCCTATGGTTGTTTACTGCAATACCAACCTTTTGCTGTTATGGCAATAAGGAAAAAATATCCAAAAGGACTAGCTAACAAGTAATTTTTGATACTTGCAATCACATTCATAACAACTATTGTGTCATATCCTATATATTAGCCTCGTTTCAGTCCACATACTATTTATAGTATGTA
The DNA here is from genome assembly GCF_000143415.4 of Selaginella moellendorffii. Lineage (NCBI taxonomy): Eukaryota > Viridiplantae > Streptophyta > Lycopodiopsida > Selaginellales > Selaginellaceae > Selaginella > Selaginella moellendorffii. Next base: position 1,303,460 of record NW_003314314.1, read on the forward strand.
TCTAGATTTGTCAGTGAGGCATATCTACAGAATATAAAGTGTCATAAATATCATGGTATTGTTCTTACATCCAGATTTGTGATCTAGAACTATTCTATATTTAGTAAGTTTTGTGTCATAGAGACTAACTCTTGGGAATGAGGTGAAAGTTCAAAGTGCCAAAACATGCACCATTTTCTAAGAATGTTGTATACATATTCATTTATTGATAGAGTAAATGATAAAATGACAAAATAGAACCGCACTAATGACACTGAAACCTTTAGATGAGAAAATTATGAAAGGAAACTCCTACTAGATATGTTATAAATGAGGTTGAGGCTGAGTCAAAACAGGAAGAGCTTGGGAAAAAGGCTACATTATACATACAGCTCAAGATACTAAGATTCAGAATTTGCAAAAGAAATTTTACAAATCAAAACAAAGAGAATAAAAAGAGGAAGAAAAAAGTTGAGGTAGTTAAAGCAATTAAACCTAAACAACTAGAGTCCTCGGTTCTTATGTTGCTTTGTAGTGTGGAAATCTTTTTCACTTCACATAGAACTCTTGTAAGCAACCAAAAGGAACGACACGAGAGACGATCCATAGGGTTTAGATAGTATTGGGCTGGGTGACCTCCTAGGAAGTCCAAATTCAGGAGCTTACATTTGGTATTAAAGAGGTCTCGGGTTCGACTTTGTTGGTTGGCTAGGGGAATCACACCATATGTTGATTGACATTTAGCTGGTCCAGTTTGCTCCCGCTAGGCTCGGGAGAGTTGCAACTCTCAGCTTTCATTCACGAATGCGTAAACTTGTAGGGAAATGTAGTGGATTGTAAACAACTAAAAAGAACGACTCGAGAAACAATCCATAGGGTTTGAATAAAACTATGTTGGGTGACCTCCTAAGAAGTCTAAATTCAGGAGCTTACAATTCCCTCACTTGATGTCTTTGTTGCTTTCTTTTGCTTGCATTGAGGATAGCTTCAACTTGTGTAGCTCTTTCCCTTGAATAACCTTAGGTAAAAGTTTTACTTGATCCTTGTGAAGAGGATCCCCTTGAGTAAGTTCATGTGGAACACAGGGTGCATCTTCCCCATTTACTAAGGAAGTTGGAGGTGATAAGCCACCTTACCAATTCGTGCTCAATCTTGTAAGGCCCCATGAACTTGCTTAAGGAATTCAAGATCAATTCATTTCCAGAAATACATGCATTTTACGTTAGGGTCAACTTTCGGCTGATTCCACTTGGTAGCCTTAAGTTCTTGGTGTTTAGCCACACCTTATCCCTAAGTTGGAACTCTACATCTTAGTGCTTAAGCTCTATTTCGTTAAAGTGGGATTTATTCAGTAAAATGGGACTAGGTACAAATTTTCAAGTATTTGAAAATGACGTGAAATTATATGTTTTTTGTCCAGGGGCTAGACATATCTGGGGCATGGTGACTAGCGCGGTGACTTTATGTCTAGACTGAGTCCATCTGGTTGTATAATAAATCTCATTGTCAAGGTGAACAAGTCGAATCTGAAGCTAAAGAAGAGCGATGGCATGCGCGCACACACTATTTGTTTGTTCATTGAGTGTGTGGTGAGCTTTCCAAGATGAACGTCATTCCTATTAGCCAGACATATCACTTAATGGTGAGAACATTTAGATATTATTCAATGTTATCTTTTTCTAACGAATCTAATTGTGAAGGTGTAGCAAGAGGCATTGCTAGTCTGGAGAAGTCATTTAACTCATTTGACCACCCTTAGTGTATTTTCATGAAACTAAATAACATTCATATTATTAAGGAATTTCTCTAGTACCTTTTTTTTACGACATAGAGGCTTGCATTTCTTTCAAAGGTGATTTAGTAAAAGGCCTGAGGGCACATGCCATTCTATTTCTCAGACCGGTATTAAGATATACTAGTGCAAAGGGAAAAAGGTATTTGGTGATCAAGTAAATGGCATGAGGGCACACGCCATTATAAGCCTAAGCGCTAGTGGACACCTCCTTTTTGGTACTCTCAGCAGTACTATCATCCTTCTCCGGGTCAGTTGTTTTGCTTTGGATTGTTGTCTCTGACGTTACTGGGGCGTTCTCGATAGTTGTTAATATTGCCGTTTGTTCAGAAAAATGATCACCTGGAGTATAGTACGGGGAGTTTGGAAGACTTATATATTCTACATCTTCACCTATCTCCTTCTCCGTCTCCTTTTCTGCCTCACTTACAGATTTTGTGCTTGCCATGAGAACGCTCTTCACCCTAAAATATGGAGTTCGTTGTGTTATAAAAGGAAACCAACACACACGCTGCAAGGGAATGATGGTACATAAAGTACGTAAGCCCACAATATGGGTTTATGTGCCATTAATATGGGCCACACGCCATATTATTAGATTTATGCACGTGTGATTGGTAAATGCATATGTCACATCATCTTTGTTTTACCTCACACACTATATCAGGCCTCCTCTGATTCAGATTTGGATTGTTCACTTTGAAATAAAATACATTAGAAACTTAGTAAAGGAATATTAATGAATCTCACCTTGAACCCGGGTTATGAATGCTCTTGCTGCATCTCTTGCATGGTCTGGCAAGGTGATGGTGGCACTCTGCTTCCGCATCCAACCATGCACAACATTATCCACCGATATGCTCATGCTGGGATCCCTTGGATTCAGCACCCATCTCTTTTCTAGGCAATCCTTCGTATATCCGGAACTTGGCTTGAACCACTCCACAGTTACATTGAAGGAGTTAGTTTCCGCGTCCTCCTCTGCATCAGTGATGCAGCGCCCCACCCATATCATTTGTTTTTTATTACTGGGTCTGACAAGCACGACCATTCCTTTGCAGACCTGTACTGGATTGAATGCTGAATCCGGCTTCTTGTTCCTCGGCCCACAATAGTGATCCTCAACATCGTTATTTGTCACTGCATTTCCAGACGACATTGTTCCGCTACTATCTGGTGCTCTGGGTTCTGGCCAAAAGGACTCTTCCAATTCTTCATATACAACCGGCCCATTTTGGATAGCAGATATAATCTTCTCCCAGTATTCGAGCAAAGGCTTGCACCTCTGAAAATAGGATTCTCCACCAAACACCAACCCCCTCTTCCAGAAGGCAATATGCTGTCTAATCCCGGCCACTATACTTTCCTGGTCTTTGAGTCCATCCGGGTGCATCGGCCGTGGGGAACCCTAAGGAATCATAGGTTCCCCAGTTATGGGATCTCTCTTGAAGAGTTCAATGCCGTCCACTGGTAGCCACACTGTGTCCCATTCTCTCATCTTGTACCTCATCACTGGAGCACCGTCACACATGCTGAAATGAAACTGAAGAGGCTTGGAGTGGCCAATCAGCGTTTCGGATCCGTCCCTGATGTAGCCTCTTACAAACCCCTTAAAGTCTGGAACCTCTGTCAGAAGTGCAGCTTCAACAGTGCCTTTGATGCAATTTTGGAATTCATCGTAGAGTTGTGGGAGGGTGAGGACATTGGATCGCCGGAGGGACTCTGCCAGGTGACTGAACATGGCATCGACGTCTTCATGAGTGTGCCCAACCATGAGAAAGCCAAGTGTAACCGTTTCAAATATGCCTTTGGCAACAAGCATCGCCAAGTACGCGAAGACGTACATGTTTTTGTTCTCACTGCCAGCATTGTCTGTTTGGAGCAGAAGATAGGGTGGAAGGCCACATTGGCCGCAAGAACTTCCTTGAGATTCTGCTTCGTTTGGATGAGGCTGTGCATTCACCGAGTGACCAGCCTCGTCGGAATGGCATGAGGCCTCACGTGATAACCCTACAATCTGACGGCCAACATATTCACTGGGATGGCATGGGGCCCCACGCGATACTGCAAGCCTTTGCTCCTCCTCCAGCTGAACCCTGTATGGGGTTCGATCGACAAGGGCCTTATGCAAGGGTTGGCCGTTCAGCTCAGTCTACGCACTTTGCAGAGACCTTAAGTGTTTTACTAGGGACGCAATCATCATGTTTGCACCCCCGCCACCCCATAGAGGTACAAAGAAGTTCCCATAGTTCTGGGCACCATGCCCATGAGCGATTATGCCAAACAGAGACACAGGCAGCTGCATGGATGAAGAGATTGCCTTGGGGGCAAGATTGAGTCGAGGTAAGCACGTCTTTTTCTGGTCCATTTTGTCGTGGATGATGCAGAGGTAAGAGTCAGGTCTCTCTATGGAGAGAATCCTGTTATGATAATATGCAGTCCTGCAGCTTCTCTGCTCGATGTTGTGGTCGAGCCGCCTTCTAACCAACGTCTCTCGCTCTTGAGCGCTGCAAGAATTCTTCGACAAAGCCATTTTGATAGCAGTGCACTCCTCACACTTTGAAAAGCTGGAGTACTTTCCTATACTCACATCCCTGAACCTGTTGCTCCACAATCTACTAAATCTAGATTGGCTCAGCTTCCTGTAGCCATTACTCTGGAGTTCCCGATTCACATCTTCCAATATGGCCCCCTTGGTATACATGGAAGGGAGAACTCGTTGGGTGTCTCGTGTTCCATCTTCCAAGAGGTAGGTTTTATGTGGTTGCTGCTCGCTACATGTCTCGACAAACCTCTTGAAGATTGCCTCTCCATATACAACATGACCCCTAGTTTTGTGCGTACCGTCGTTCCCATGGACTACCTGTTGAACCCTTTGTTCCTCGAACTCAGTTTTGATTCTGTAGAATGTGGTTCAAGGGACTCCATAAATGATTCTCCATGCCTTCATGCAGACCAAACCCCTCTGGAAGACCATGCCCCCCACCTGATGTTCTGAAGCATCAACAGATGATCGTAATGCCTCATACACAAAATTGCGAGCTGCCTTCCAGGACAATGTCTTGTATCTTGCTCTCTCCTCTTCAATAGCATCCCAATCAGCATGTTGACAGCACCTCCTCTTGCAACAAGCAACTGTCGAGACCATTCGAACCTCCATCGCCATTTTCTGCCTTTTCGGTTCGTTGCTCAGATCCCTTTGGCTGCGCTTTAGGAAGGTGTACTTTCTTTTCCCATGAAGAGATGTTCTATCATCAGTTGTAGTGGTGTTTGATTGTGAATCCTTCACATTCTCAAAAACTAAGTGCCTCAATTTCCACCGCACAATGCTTCCAATAGTCAGACTGTTTTCTTCTGTGTCAACAACCTCTAAAATCGCAACTCCAATATCATCCCAGCCCAATTCTTGATTAGCAACCGCATCTCTTGGATCGACAACTGTGGCTAAGCCCTCAGCTACCACCTCCCCCTCGGGGTTGTTTAGAAACACCTTCGCCTGAATCCATGTAGCATGGTTATTAAGATCCACGGAGGGAACATGCGTCGCACTTGCGCTGTCCCCAACATCTGCTTTCTTCTGAAGATTTTTCAAGGCAACAACAACATTTACCCCGACGACCATCTCTCCTCGTTCAATAGCGACCACATTCCCATCGAAGACAGTCTCTACTGATACAGCAGCATTGCCTTCCCCAAGCCTTTGACAGTGTATAACAAAGTTCCGATCCATAGACACAAGGGTCCCTTTTGCAACTCTCTTCCCACCATTCAAAATGTAAACCTTTTCCCCAACCCTGAAGGCCATTCTGAAAGTGCAAAAAAGAAGTTAAGACCATATAAAAAATGATTGGAGAATGGCCTAAATCATAACATACCAAACAACCTCAATAGCATGAGGCCACATGCCATTATTCAAATATGCTATTGACACCCACGTGAAATTTTGCATTCACAAAATTGGCATGAGGCCTCATGCCATCTTGATATACACACAGCTGCAAGCAAGTAAAAACATACATGACAATACGCCAGCCATGAAATTGCAAGGGCCCAAGATGGCATGTGGCCTCATGCCATTTCTAAATGTGGTCCTAAGCCATTCCATGGTGAACATACCAGGAAGCACAAGTGCCGAATATCAAGAGGAAGCGGTAGCCACACCAAAGACAGTGCCGCTCGCAACACCGCAACTACTCGTAGCGCCGCTCGCACAAACTGCCACTCGCATAAACTGCCGCTCGCAATGGCGCTCGCAATGCCGCAACCGCTCATAGACGCATAAACCACAGCCCACAATGCCGCTTACACAAGCAGCGCTCACTGCGCTCAGCGGAACCAAGAACACGGCGCACAAAAATGATAGACCTAAGAATGAGTTCGAGAATTGAAAAATAACACACGCTTGAATGTCACATCAAATCCTCTGACAAACCAGATCTTATGACTCCTCTGACAAATTTCAAACTAAGTAGCTTCTAGACTTTGCTGTCGGAGGTTGAACTTTGTCACATCATGTCCTTGCCTCGATCCAGCTGTGCCATGTCAGTGATTCGAACTTTGCCATGCCATGTCAGCGATCCGCGCCAAGATTATTCGCTGTGTAAAGGAATAATTATGCTCTGTGTGTACGTCCATTTATGGCAATATAAGGCCACACGCCATTCAAAGAATAATGCTAGTCGAGCATTTTTTGGTGCATTTTTGGGTTCAAAATTGCATGAGCCCACACGCTATAAAGTTTACCTGTACCAAAAATAGAAACAGCTTTATTTACTTGGGAATTTAAGTGGTTGAGGCATTTTTAAACTTACAAACACATGCCCTACTTACATTTCTTTGGTTGCTTAAAATTCAAAAATATTATAAACCTTTCTTTTTGCATTTTCAATGTTTTCAATTATGGTTTTTGATTTTCGCAGGACCAGCCTAGTAATCTATTTGCATCCCGTCATGTTTATAGCTAGCTTTCGTTTGTCCCCTTCGCTAGCCTGAGATACATCTGCTCGGCATCTGCCTCTTACAGCATTTGCCCAGAAAGGGCATCTTTCTTCACGCAGCATTTGCCACATGTTTAGGGTTTAGGGTTTAGCAATTCAGTAACTTGATAAACATGCAAATACAGAACTTGATGCAAAATCCTTTGATATGTCACAATGCCCTTAGGACCATAAACACATTTCAATAGAGAGGGTCTTTTCATTTTATAACTCCTTACGTAGATCTTGGTGAAACCAGAGTTAGTGAAGTTAGTTTCTTGTGATCCCACATCTGATTGTGATGTCCCTTTGCAGTGTCGATGGAAAGGTCAATGCACACCAAACTGTAAAATCTTGGAGCAAAATAATGGTCGGATCTATGGCAAATGCCCCTGAAACATTGTAAGGTTCGTGTGGTCTCATGTGGTGTCCGATCGAGATGCTTCTTTGTAGGGTCATCAAGAAAGACATTGTATACCATTCTGTAAAATCTAGTTGCGATCTAACGGTTGGATCTCCAGAAAACTCAAAAAAATCTCGCGCGTGTCAGAATATCCTAGGAATATACTCTTATGTGCCCCTGAAAATGGCATGCGGCCCCACGCGATTCAAGAGATAACGCCACATGACGCCGAGAATTTTTTGGTGCATTTTTTGGGTTCAAAATTGCATGAGCCCACACGCTATAAAGTTTATCTTTCCCAAATAGAGAAAAGTTTATCTGTGTCATGTGAGGTAGTTACAGTCCTTTGTGCTCGGCATCTGCCTCTTGCAGCATTTGCACTGAAAGGGAATTTTTCTCCATTCAGCATTTGGCCCTGAAAATGGCATGCGCCCACACGCCATTCAAGGAATAACGCCACAGGACGCTTGGATTTTTGGGTTTAAAATGTTTAGGGTTTTTTGGGTTTTTTCAAAATATTTTGGGTCCAACGTTTTTTGGGTTTCTTTGGTTCAAAATTGCATGAGCCCACACGCTATAATATTGATTTGAGAGAAAAATAGAAACAGATAGAATTTCTTTATTTAGCTAAACATCTGCCATTTTTGGAAATACAAGATGCTTTGGAATATCCAATCATGCATGGTATAAATATAGCGAGGGTATTAAATGATATCCCAATCATGATCTTTCTTTTGGATTTCGCGTGCATGCAGTCCGAGGAATGATGACGTTGCGGATTTCTTTTGGATTTTACGTGCTTGCATGCGCATGGCAATCCAGAAATTAATGGTGGCGCCCAAGTCCGAGGAATGATGACGTGGCGGGATTACCAACCATTGTGACATTTCGCGCGTGTGAGGTTAGGTTTTGCATTTTGCTTCGTACTTGCGCTCGCACACTCGCGCTCGCGCTCGCATCACACTCGCGCTCCCGCTCGCATCGCGCTCCCACTCGCGATCACGCTGACTTCTCTACAGGTTTCTCGTGTGCATCGGCGTCCACTCGCGCTTGCATCACACTCGCGCTCGCATCGCGCTCGTGTGCATCGGCGTCCACTTCAAGACACACCCAGTTTGTAACTTCGCCGCCAACTCCGCCGCCCACTCCGCCACCCACACGCAGCCCACTTGGCGTCCCGGGAGATTTCAGCGCCACTCTCCAACTGTAAGTGGCAGAGTAGCCTTGCTGCTACGATCCGCTGCACACACAGTGCACATTCGCCAGCGAGTCCGGCCTCGATTGTCATGGCCTCCATTCGGCTTCAAATGGTAAGTCTTTTAGGCCAAGTAGAAAATGGCATGAGGCCACATGCCATTCAGTAGCAACATTGGCATGCACCGATTGGGCTCTCGAGTGCAGTCCGGTTACAGATGGCGTGTAGCCTCACGCCATCTTAGGATGCAGCCTCAAGACATCTGATGCAGTGGTGAATGGCGTTTGGCCTCACGTTATTTCCAGCTGCTAGCTTTTCATCTGTCAGCTCTAATTGTTGTGCATTTCTGAACAGGCGAGGAATTGCGTTCTTCTTCCAGCCACTGTCAATGTGGATGCAGAGAAGGGGGAGGAGCTCACCAGTTGGACTTTCGGGATGGAAGGCGAGGATCTGATGCTGTACAACACAGATGGTGGGAGAAAAGAATGCATGGGGATCCTCATCCAAGTGACAGACACTCCATGCAGTTCCATGCAAGAATATGGACTGGCACTTGTGGTAGAGACAGCATCCGCCCTCAAGATCCACCTTGCACATCCTAGCGGCTTCCCGGAGGGGGGCAGCGGCTATGAGGAATTCCTAGAGGGAGCTAGGGAGAGGTTGTCTAGGAGGCCCACAATTTCAAAGACGCTGCGGGTCTATGAAGATCACATGGAATCCACAGACCTCACCTACGGCGATGTTCAAAAACTATATTCCAACATTGAGCCGTTGAGAGTGCCTCCAGTTCGCGAAGCGAAGGGGAAGGGGGTCGATCTGGAAACTACCCCGAAGCTGAAAAGGGTGGTCAAGCTCAAGCCGACGTCCGACTCTGCTGCTCCAAAAAAGAAGCTACTCGGTGATGCCATTGCCTCGGGTTCGAACACTACACCCACCAAAAAGAAGAGCCGCAAAGAGCAGAAAGAGCAAGAAGAGGCAGCAAAAATCGTCGCAGATAATAGTACTTGTTACTATTCCAACAAAGTATATACAATCGACGTGAGCCGTATCGACATCCAAAGCAAATACAACCACAGGCTAGTATCTGATGAGTGGTTGGAGAAACTGAAGCAGAAGATGCTGGCAAGTCCAGTAACACCTGACATCGCAGACGTGATCCCCTACTACCAAACAATGAAGGGCAAGACGAGGTTTCCAAACTTGATCAACAGGAAGGTGTTGGACGATTAGAACATCCGGTTCTATGCCGTCTCCGGGCAGCATTCTAGCTTGGCGATGCAAGAGATAGTTCTGGATATTATGGTGGGCGAGGAGGTGAAGAAAGTCTTCAAGACAAGAGTTGTCCGCCTGATAAAAGGCAACTCGCCCCTCCGATCTATCATATCCATCTCCCACGCGCAGAATGTCAAGCAAGAAACGTGCTACAAATCGGGTCTGCACGAGACATTGGCACGAACACGGAAGCTCTGAGTTCAACTGAAGAAGCCACAAAAACTAGGACAAGGACGTGCACTAGCAACTAGCGCCTGGCAGGTAAGCCTCGTTGCATGTGGCATAGCATGTGGCCTCACGCCATTTCCATTGCAGGAATTCTCGAGTCTTCTCTCGAAAACACTGAGGGTCAATGACACACTCAGCATCCATAACATTCTACTCGCGACAAAAGTTGTTTTTGACAAATGGGTAGATGTGCTAAGGAGGTACCATGACGGGGAGTTGCTAAACTCAATGGGTGTGGAGGACGGCCGGAAGCCCAATGATTTGAAGCTCAACGCCTTGCGTTTCTCGCGGTCTCTAGACGACGACGACCTTCTGACAGTGGCTAATGCTCTTCTACGTGGTGAGGTAGTCTTCAACAAGACCAAAATGACTCCCGGCCATATTGTGACATACGAGGACTTGTGCACGACTCTGAGAGCTCGTGCGCTATTGAAGGATTGGATCTTCGAGCAAGTGGCCGTGGAGAGGGTGAGCATCGACACCACGCAAGAGATGATGGAAGAGCTGGAGTTGTCAAATGAAGACATCGACGAGTACGTGAAGGGGGCCCCCAAGTTCATCGATCTGCTGCGGGATGTCACGAAAAGTAAAGCTGAGAAGTTGGATCAGTATCCAAATTTCATTAAGAGGGATGTCGACCGCCGGCTTCAGAAACAGCTCGACCCCGCAGCAGAGGCCTATCGAGAACCTTACCGGGTATACGTGAGGATCAAAGGTGGAGGAGCATCGTTTCCCGCGGAGATGAGCAGGTCAAGAGCATCTTTTGTGTGATGGACTTCACAAACGAAGAGATCACTCATGCAGACGAAGTCAGCTCCATCATTGACTTAATGGTGGGACTTGCGGAGGTGGAATCTTCAGTCCACTATATGATCTACGACTCCGAATCCTATCACAAGTTCTGGAAGGCCTTGAACGAGGTGAAGGCTCGGTTGAAAGGCAAGGAGATGCGGGAGATCCATGGGATAATGGCTAAGAAGAAGATACTGACGAATGTCTGCATCTTCACACTCGCCCTTGTTATTGGTCCTGCAGCAGAGTGGGACTGGAGTGACTTCCCAGCTTCGTTCGACAAGGCCGATCGAATTGATCTGAGGGAGGTCAATTTACCCGTGTCTAAGGAACTGAAGACGGCTATGGAGCTTTCGAATCCAGAGAAAGCTCCAGGTGCAGCATGGGAAATGCTCAGCTGGGTCTTCAACGCAATAGCGGGTGACACCAAGGGCAAATGCGTTGTCGAGTACAACTGCGGCGGACTATTCTTTCGAGCCGCACTACTCAAGGGTGTCCCGTGGGTTGCGGTGACAAACTCCATTGAAGAGGTGACTTCAATGGAGCATATAATTACAGTTGCCAAAGAAAAACAGTATCTTCTCTGCGAACCTGGTGAGTACGCACTTTAAGTTTAAATGTTATCTCACAAGCTCTGTATGCAGGAGCGTGGCCACCCCCAGATGCTGAAATGGCGTTAACAGCTACTGATGTTAGGCCGAGCTCACAACCTGCACAAGGTAAGGTCACGTGAGGCCTCACGCCATTTTGATTATAGATTGTTGTGAATATTCAGACACGAGGACTGAAAAGCGCACTGGTGGCGCGTCGAAGAAGGACAAACAGACAAGCAATAGGAAAAAAGGAGGTACAAATTATATTTGCAATGGCGTGTGGTCTCATGCCATTCCTTGCAGGAGACACTTCTTCAAAGGCAAAACAGGCAAGCACCAGCCAAGCTCAAACTGACAGTGGTCATAAAAAGCGAAAGCACGTTGGACAGTCGTCGGGATCAGAGGCGTTTGATTTGAAAAGGAAGAAGGGCAACGAAAAGGTGATAGGTAATGCCTCGCGGTTATGGCGTGTGTGCTCATGCCATTCATTGCAGATCAAGGGCTGAGTGAAAGGAGCCAGTCACCACCTCCTGACTCAGATTCCTATGGCGGACTCCCCTTCCCCAATCTCAATGGAGAGGTACAATGGATGAGGGATGCTTTTCAAGTTAGGGCCACGTTTTTCTCATCTCGTCGTCTTCGAAGGGTGCAAGAACGTGCAGAAACCATGTTAAGACAGTCGGGTGAGGATACGGTCCTAGGTCAAGCACTGAAACATGCTATGGATGTCTTGTATTTTGAGATGGAGACTCGGCCAGATGATTTTCCCAAGATGGTCCTGGAAAAACAAGCCATCCAGCCTGAGCAGCCTATGGAAGAAATGCAAGAGGGGGATGAGGAGCCAGAGAAAGATAATGAGCAGGAAGAGCAGAAGGACGAAGAGGAGGACAAAGAAGAGGAGGACGAAGAAGAGGAGGACGAAGAGGACTTGGATGGTCCTCACAATGGTGACGATCACAATAACGACGACAACGATGATGACGACGATGGCCAGCCTGAGGTGGCCAAAGAGCAGCGGAGGAAGGTCATACAAGACAAACCATCAGGTAAATAATAGTACATCCATTCCTAACCTTTTACCATTTCTAACATTGTCCATGTAGGTTGCAGAGCAAATGGTAAGTAGAGATTATTCAGTTGAATTAAGATACAAACTCTAGCCTTTAGTGTCGAGGAAGGATAGTGCCAAGCAAGGGTCGAAACGTATGTCCAATCCTTCAGAATCAGCAGTGCGCCCAATAGCAGTTGATGGTAAATACAGTATAGTCGATTCAATGTGCTAATGAGTTTGTTTTTAGTAGCCAGTAGGGAGGATACCATCTCAATCGAAGGGAGATATTTGGACATGCATATGGATCCGCCAGTGGACTCTACTTGCCTGCAAGAGTCATCAGAGCTGGTGGAGGCTACTATCCATATCAACGCCAAGCAAGCTGACCACGCTCCACTTGATGTTGCCCATACCACTGAGTCAATCTTGTCCACGTATCCAACTGACGGTGACCAGGCGCCATTGGACCAAGTTGGTCAAAAGAGACAGATTCACATTAATCACACGGGAGAAACTGCGGGATCTAATAATGACCATGCGACACTTAAAACAGAGGGCCGGGTTCAATTTGCAATTGGGAGTTTGGACATCCATGATGCGCCACAATGCATTAACGTTGCTACAGATGATGCACGATCAGACGCAAGTAATATTACCATTTGACTTTCTCCTAATGCAGGAGGATTGCTTGACTATGGTCCATGTGAGGGGTAGCAAGCCCATCTTCGTCAAGCCAGAGGCTGTAGTGATGAACCGGACTGCTAGGTCAAGTGAAATCCTCATCATCGATGACTCGCCGATTAAAACTGCAGCGAACACGCATACATATGCAGTGCACCCCATCTCTTGCAGTATGGAAACTAGGGAGAAGAAACTGTATGTTCTGGGGGACCTTGCAAAACGGCTTGGAGCGATGGTGATAGAGAACCGGCCAATCCAGGAGGTGGCTGCAGAAATCAACCAAATGGCAGATGGAACGGTATATCAGAAGCCATTTGATCGGACAGACACCAGTCATCATTTATGGCATGTATATTGTCTAGCCAAGCACTATCCGCATCTCCATAATCTGCTCAACCGGATGGGTTCTTCGACCACTGAACATGAGCGTGGACGTATTAAAGAAGAGATGGCATTACTATTGGGTTTAAATCCTGATAGTGTGGAGAGTGATGAAATTCCAAGATTATTGTATAGGCGTTGGAGGCAAAAAATAACAATCTGAGATGGCATGTATTTATTTAAAAATGTAACTTATTATGGCATGGGGTTCCATGCCATTGTATTAATATTAAAAGACAATTCTTTGAGAGGATTTGCATTATACTAGAAGTGTTACAGCATGTTATTGGAAGTCTACGAAGTTGTTTTATTAATAAGGGGAAAGTAAAGATTGAATGGGGACTTGGGCTCCACCTAGACTCGGAGCAACTAAGCCAATATTAAAAGGATGGAAAGAAATTGGACGACGATGACAAGGAGAAGAGAGAGGTGAAGCAGTGGCAGGGGGAGGAGAAGTGATTGAGTAGACATTTCCTTGTTTAAAATAAAATGGCATGTGCCTCAATGCAGTTGAATTTTGTTATATTTATATACTATATAAAGGTTTGGAAACCTTATTTTACAAGTGGGATAATGACAATTCCCACTTTAACGAAATAGAGCTTGCTTTTAGTTTACATATTTAGTTTGCCTTTGTTGAGCCCATTCTAAAGAATCCCTCACTAGATTCCAAATGTTGAGTCTTTTTGCCATGAATGCCTCCACTGCACGTAACTTTCCATGATACTCGGCCATGCCGACTTCCACAAGACTGTGAGACACAAAATCCCCAAGCCCCAAAGTGGAGCCGGAAGGGCACCACGTGATAGTGGCCAAAGCGAAAGCCAAACGAGCGTAACACGTTTGGACTAAAAGCTCCGACTTGGAAGGTCGAGAGTGGGAGTGGAACTCCCAACAAAGTGCTCGAGGAGCGAGCACGAGGCAACCAATAAGCAAGGCTCCAAAAAGGGGATCCAAAAAGGACCCGAGATAGAGTCCGAGATGGACCCGAGATGGAGTCCGAGATGGAGTCCGGGATGGACCCGAGATGGAGTCTGAGATGGACCGAGACAAAGTCCGATATGGAGTCGGAGATGGACCCGAGATGGAGTCCGAGATGGAGTCCGAGATGGACCCGAGATGGAGTCTGAGATGGACCCGAGATGGAGTCTGAGATGGACCCGAGATGGAGTCCGAGATGGACCCGAGATGGAGTCTGAGATGGACCCGAGATGGAGTCTGAGATGGACCCGAGATGGAGTCCGAGATGGAGTCCGAGATGGACCCGAGATGGAGTCCGAGATGGAGTCTGAGATGGAACCGAGACTGAGACTGAGACTGAGGCCGAGACTGAGACCGAGACCGAGTCCGAGTCCGAAACCGGGACCGAGACTGAGTCCGAGTCTGAGTTCGAGCCCGAGATCGAGTCCGAATACTAATACAGGCAGTTGGGTGAAAGCCCAAAGCAATTCGTCCCCCAGGGGGGGGGGGGCCTGCGGGGGGTTCCAAAAGTTTAGTAGGGAGAGTGTGGGGGTTGGAGCCCAGTGGAGCCAGTTTGGCCAGGAAAGGCCAGTTTGGCCCAGGCAGGCCAGACCCAGTGTTGGGTGATGAGCTGACCACTGGGCAATCCAAGACTAGAGTGAACACGGACCGACAAGCTGGGTAGCTTGGTGAAGTGTTCAAGAGTCGGCTCTAGTTTCCCCGGGAGATCAATTGGCCGATGCTCCCAGTCCAAGTGTGGGTGGCACTACCTACTTGGATACCAGGCGTGGCTCAATGGAACCTCGCTCTAAGCCCATGGCTAGAGCACCCAAGGGCGGAAGGCGGGGAGAGTACCCAGGTGGCTCGCGTAAGGCCACGGTGTTCCAAAATGTTGTCCCAAAGGCCCAGACTGTGGAAAGGAAGAGGGCAGTCCTCTGGGGCAGTGACCAAGGATACAGTTGAGTGGTGAGGAAGTCCCAAAGGACCATGGGACTTAGTGGTCGGGCCTGTGGGCCTCGATCCAATGGCAGTGTTGGCGAACATGGCCATGGGCAGAAAGGGACTTGGTGAAGACCAAAAAGGGGATATTGGGGAAGGCTATCCCCCATGTCTATGGGCATCTTAAGGATGCTAAGGAGTGGATCTGGAATGATCACTCATGGACAAATGGCCCAGTCCTTGAGAGATGGGACTGTGATGCAGGTGGTGTTAGACCATCGGTGTGACCAAGGTAAAGGGGCATGGCCTTAGCGTAACGGGCTGATATGTCAGTGGTACTTTGGGGTGTCGGTCATGGGATCGGACACGTGGAGCATTTGGATCAAGTGCAAAGGTTGAGTGGCGGGGATGCCATTCTTGGGGCTAGCAAGCCCAAGTCTGAAATAGGACTTATGGAGGTTGTGAGTGAGACTCCTCCCAATGGTTGAAGGTGTGGTTAAGTGACTAAAGTAGAATGGAAAATTTAGTCGCTTACAAAGACCTTCAATAGCTCACCCATTGATGACTTCCCATGGACTCCCCCTAATACTCGAATGTGGTGAGTTGTTATAACACATTTCCCCAAGTCCCAAATGACTTACCTAATTAGCCTAGTCTCTAGAGATATAGCATCCCAAATAATCCTCCAGTTGCCTATTCACTCTTTCTATTTTTCTGTCTATCAAGAAGCTTTAGTGCTATCAAATTTGACTTAATACCCAATACCTGTTTCTTGGTCATAGGCTAGGGTGAGTTTCAATTTGGAGCGATACGATTCCAGAAGAGTTCTCTAGAATCTACTGGTGAAGATTTTATCTCGATCTGAGATGATCTCTTCTGGCCTTTCCTCCACTCAAACCACTTGTTCAAAGAATAACTTCGCCACACCTTCTGCATCCACTTCTATTATGGTGGGTATAAAATGTGCCATATTCAAAAACCGGTCCACCACCACGAATATCACATCAAACCCCTCACTTGGGGGAAGTCCTTTGATGAAGTCCATTGTAAGACATTTCTACGGATGATCTAGAATTGGGAGGCTTTGTAATAAACCCCTACTATCCTTAATCACAGCTTTGACTTGCTAACATGTCGGACATGTCTTTACATAGCCTTGGACGTCCTTAGCCATGTCTGGCCAGTGATACTTCCTCTTGAATAAGCCCATCATTTTGGGCATTCTACTGTGTTCTACAAAAGATCCATCATGACACTCTTTTAATGCTACTTTCCTTAGTTTCCCTTCTTGAACATACACCCTCATTTGTTTATAATAGATGAGTCCATTGCATTCCGCATAACCTATTTTCTCTTTTATTGGCAACTCACCTCTCTAGTGAGCATCCCGTGCCTCTTGGTTCTTTAGCAACACTTCTTGTGCTAGACTATCATTCTCATATCTTGTCTGCACATCATCCCAAAAGGTTGCTCTTGCACTGGATATTGCCAACTTCAAGCTTGCCTTTCGACTTAGAGCATCTGCCACGATGTTGTTTTTCCCAAGTTTATACAGAATCTCACAATTAAACTTGGCCAAAGCATTGTCCCACCACCCTTGTTTTCCTTTTATGTCAGGTTCCAATGCATCCCCTCACCTTGAGCCTAGGTTTGCAAGCTTGATATGAAGGCATGGAATGCATCCTTATCACCCATATCCATGACAAGTATCTTCTTTGCCATAAATGCATTCACATACTCTTGAATGGTTCCAGTCTGCTTTAGCCTACTCAGTTCATCCCTTAAGTGCAGAGTAGCATTCGGAGGAACGTAAGTCACATGGATCATCACCTTCATCATTTCCTAAGTGGCCACTGGTCCTTCGTTGGCCTCTGTTGTTCTCCACCAAAACTTACATTATCTGCCAAGTATGGTTTTGCATATAAGACCTTTTCCAAGCTCGATAACCACAACACTCGGAACTAATCCTCCATATAGTCCCGAAGCAAATGTTACACCCATTGTTTGAGATTTATAGGGTCCCATGATCAAGTTTAATTGTATCAAGGGATGTTAAAAATTTAGAGGCTTGGTGTGCTTGGCTGCTTATGCTGTGAGGAGTGTAGTTGAACCTTAAGCCCAGTCTAACCTAGGGAGGGCGATTGGGAGAGATTTGGGAATCCGTGGATGGATGGCTAATGCTCCATTGCTCGTGTAGTAAGTAGCTGAAACCAAGTAGGACCAAGTAAGAGCTAGTACAATAAGTGGGAACCATGGTGAGGGAACTTAGCTAAGGCCAAGGTAGTGTTGGTCAAATAGATGAGGTAAGCTAACAAATTGGAAAGGAAAAATTTATGGCTTACAATTTGGTATCAGAACCTTTTCCTCAGTTCTAGCGAAGGATAGAGGTGGATTGTTGGGAGATGGCAAAAGCAGGGTGTAATAAAACCATGGCGGAGATGGAACCTCCTCCAAAGCTGAAGCTTCCGGTCGAACAAAAAGTTATGGATGAGAAATCCTTGCATGAGGAGGACTCCAGTGAGGAAACTTCCAAATAGGAATCTGGTGGTGAGGTTCAGTCATCAAAGGCTCGACTGGACATTCTAGAAGGATAATTGGCACAGACCAATGCCCTATTAGAGACTCTCGTACACAAGCTAAAGAGTGATGAGAAGCAGAAGAAATGAAAGACTTCAGATGCTGGTAATATAGAAGGCGTGGACCCTTCGGTGGGGATTGAGGCGGAACCAAACAAGGGAATGTCTATACCTAAAGAAGGCCAAAGCCAATATAGCCATTAAATTGGGTGAAATCTAAATTGAGGGATGTGATTCAATCCCTAGTTCAAAGTTACTCATTACATGAGCAATTTTGGTAGAGAGTCGTTTGCGACATTTACTAGCCCTCTGAGGGAAGGTCGAAGGTAGCTTTGTTATCTTTATTGACATTATTAAGGCGTGGCCACTAAGAGAGAGAGAGAGTGAGAGAGAGAGGGAATATTCTAGTCCTTGGAATAGTCCCCATCTTCCTTGTATAAAACCCTTGCCCCACAAGGGCAACGGGGGGCGGGGGAGGTGCCCCTCCTTCTCCCAACAAATGGTGAACCTAGTGTGACGTGCAGCACTTTCTGAGGCGTTATTTCTCTCTTTTTCTTTTGGCCACAGACTTTGGGAGGGAATTCCTTGTTTGTCTTGCGGTGGTTTTGTTTGATCTTGGGCGTGTTGGATAGGTTTGGAGCTCCTTTTTCCAGCAAGGTATAGCACTTATCAAGCCGTGTGGTATTTGAAGAGATACAACGTTTCTTGGCTTGGTTTGAGGAATAGTTTGGGGTTTTCACTTTCTCACCTATATCTTCGGCCCAATTTCTCAAAGTAGTGCATTTGGGCTTGTAGATTTGACCTATATCTATGAGTAGTGGTGATTTTTGGTGCTAAATTTGGCTAAATTGATGGCATGCAAGAGGATTTTCTTCTCTGGCTAGATTGGGTCATCTTTATAGCAGGAATTCATGCTCCTCCAGGCTTTATTTTGGATGCCATTTGTTTCTAGAGGTGCTCCTTGTCCTAGGCTTTCCAGAAATACCAACAATGCCTTAGTATCAATCTACATCACAAACATGCACATGTTTTTCCACAATGTTGGCATTCTGGCTACCTCTTCGTGGATTTTGGGGACTATTGAGGTGGCTTCTTCCAAAATTCCTACGATAGAGGGTAGACAAGGCTGAGCCCTTTCCAACGAGCCCACCAACAGTCAAAATGGAGAAGGATCGAGACCAGAGGACTCATTTTTCTCTTTTGGGTTAAACTTTGTTGGGAGTTCCTTGGGAATGAAGCAATCTTCAAGGAACAGGTAGGCATAGGAACAGGAACAGGAGTTGGCATAGGAACAGGGACAGTAGGAGCGGGCGTAGGAGTAAGAGTGAGAGCAAAGGGTTACCGGTTATAGATTATAGGTCCCCAATTATTAGTTACGAGTTATTGGTTACCAGCTACTCTAGCAGCTACTCCAGTAGCTACTCCGGTGGCTACTTTGGCAATTACCCTACGGATCTATAGTTATGTGTGCTTGAGGCTTACATTGCCTTCCATTTTGACCCTTATTTATCTTCATCACAGGCATTTTGGGCAACTTTGAGCAACTTGAGCACTAACCTACAGTCTTCTTGCCCCTGTCAAGCCAATTGCCTTGACCGGGCATTTGTAATGTTCAAGGTATTTGATGGTGGTACAAACTAGACATGCGACAAATTGGCACCCTTTTACCATACCTCAAGGCCCTAAGGTACGGAGTAAACTTTCTACCATCCAAAAGCAATTGAGGTACGACACAACACCTTCTCGGGCCGAGTCCTCTTCATCTTCGCCAAATTCCAGTGACTTAGATTTATGAGCTATGGCACAACCACCTTTAGCTCGACCTCAGCTCCATATTATGCAAAAGGGGAGTGATCTGCCGACCTTCTCAGGTGTTGGAACAATCTCTCCAACATCGCATATTAGTCACTTTGATTACTATTGCACCACAAACATGATCGTCGATGATGATCATATGTGCTGCGACTTCTTCCAGTCTCTTGAAGGCAAAGAAACAACTTGGGCAGTTCCTCTCTTCCCAGAGGACCAGACAGACTTCCAGACACTACTTGCTTCTTTTAGAGAATGCTTCGTTGAAGAAAAACCCACAAATCGGCTACTTGTCGACCGCTTTTTGTTCTGGCAGGGTGCTCACGAGTCTGTTGTTGACTACGTCACCTAGTTTCGAGCATACTAGAAGCAGTGTTGGGATTGTAGAGTGGTCCAAGATGAGCAATAGGGGATCACAGCATTCACAGTAGGTCTGTGTGGGAACTTGTAGCGGAAACTTTTTAAGAAGACATTCAGGTCTTGCCACGAGGCATTTTCATTTGCCACGAAGCTAGAAAAAGAGTTTGTTGTCCACTTGGGGATTGCTAGGGTTGATTTCGACCAAGCCATCACCCCATTAGAGTCACCTTGTGCAACTATTCACCCGTCCACAACAAAACCCGTCGCTATTGAGTATACACCTTCAGTTATTGAGAACTTTGCCAACGAGATGCGGCAACTGAAGGAGATCATTCTTCAGTAGCAATCACACCATGACAAACTGCTCTAGGAGCTGGTGGAGTCCAGGAAAGAGGCCACTACAGCTTGGGAATGCATATTTAAATCCTGTTGATGCACTCACTAAGAGACGAGCACAACACATAGCGTTGCTTCAGGCTTCACCTAGAGCTTCGGCCTCCATCTTCTCAACGTGTCGAACAGCATCCCTTCGCTGATAATTCCACATCCTCTTGGGGTTCAGAGACATATCAGGAGCAGTTGGAGCAACAAGCAATGAAGGTGGCCCCTTCGTCAAGCAAAGGCAAGGCACCAGCCTCATCGGTCAAAATGATTTTGGTAGCCGAGGAACTCTATAGGCAACAGCAGCAAACCACAACCACTCGAGCCCAAGCGAAGAAGAAGACACTCGCTCAGCCTGCCACAAATCCCCCAGTGCCGGTTGAGAGTGAATCTCTGTTGGCACCAGATCTAGTGACACAGAGGATGGCTTGTAAGCTCCCCTTCAAGTCACTACTCTCTTCTCCTCCTGAGATCTCACCAACTGCTATTCCTGTTTTGGAGCCGGTTCTTCAACAGCTAGTTGACACTCCCATCACCTTTTCGCTCCGAGACATGTTGTTTCTTGTCCCAGGGTTCAGCCAGCGTTTAGAGGAGTTTGCACGGTCAGGAACACTAGAGAGCATTCTCAAGAGGACTCCTCAAGAGGTGCATATTGTCGACATGACAAGATATGGTGGAGATCCTAGTCCATTCTTCGTCTTAGTGGAGATTGGTACTTCCTTTTTTAGGATGGATGCTTTGGTTGACTCTGGTTCTGGAAGCAACATTATCTCTCTTGAAGGTGCCCTTTCAGCACAGCTATAGATCATTGAGAGCTCCTCCATCGTGCTCAAGACCTTTGCCAACCACACTGTTCCTCCAGCGAGCATTTGCTATAGTGTCAAGGTCTTTGTGTAGGGTGTTATTTCTAAGGTGGATTTCCTCATGGTTGACTACCAATGCCTCAGAACATCCTCATTGAAGGACTCTATCATCCTTGGCTGCTCATGGCAAGTCACAGCCCATTGCACCATTGACAGCGCAAAAGGCAAGATGGAAATTAGCGATGGAACCCACAGTGCCACCTTTCTCAACAACCACGACAGAGCTCTTTCTTAGCAAGCCCAACAGGCTCAGACTAAGATGGCCTCCACACCATACTTTCCTCCTGAGCTCACAAAGGTTTTTCCTGAGTTGGCGGTCGAATCAACTATCTATATGACTGATGCTTTCTCATGCAGTGCGATTGACATGGTTGGAGGTGAGTCAGATAGCTCGAGACATCTCTCAGCTTCATTCTCTTTATTTGAGAGTAAGGCCGAGCCCTTCGCCACGCCCTCTTTATTTGATGGCGGGGCTTATAGGGTACGAGCTTATTTTGACGGTGCTTTCTACCCCAAAAACCAGGTTGTCGGCATTGGAGTTTGGATGATTGATTCTGTAGAGAACAAAGTAGTTGACCTCTCTATCACCTTGCCAGCAACATCAGCTAATGAAGCAGAGTACTTGGCGGCTATCAGTGCCATGAAGTTGGCCACAGATCTCAAGTTTAGGCGAGTCAGTTTTGTTGGAGATGTGCAACTCATCATATGCCAACTTACTGGAGAGTACCAAGTCCGCAAAGAGAACCTGAAAGAGCTATGGCAGCGGGCGGTCAACCTGAAGGGGGCATTTTTGGGAAGAGCATTGAAGCATTTCTCATCTTTGAGTGAGTGTTGGGGGAGGTGCCCCTCCTTCCCCCAACAACACGAGTGTTTCGGATAATTTTGTGGCTGTAGATATAGTCCAGCAAGCCAGACTAATGGTGCAGCAGCTGAGTGAACCAAGGACTATAGAGTTTGTTCAAGGTAGCAAAAGCACCAATGAAGTACTTCGACAAGCAAGAGTTAAATTTGGGACATAGAAAGTAGATATGGATTTCACCATGTTGGATATAGCGGGATTTGATGAAATTTTCGGGATAGATTGATTCAATCAGTTTGTGGTAGCTTTGCATGGACAAGGTAGAAACCTTGTGGTACTGGCTAATGCCCGAGGAGAACGATCTAGGGTGGAGGCCTAGGATCTAAAGGTAGGGCAATGTAAGGCCAAAGACTCTTGCTTGAACCTGGTGTTTATGAGAGGATAACTCACTAAAGGAACCAAGGCAACATTTTTGTGGTTACTTTCGGTAAGGAGTAATAAAAAGACAGGAACAAAAGAAGTGCCTTTAGTGATCTAGCAGGTGTTGGACCAATTCCAAGACACCATGCCGGAAGAGTTGCCGGCGAGGTTACCCCCTGAACGATTGATAGGCACAAGATCGAGTTGGTTGAGGGTGCTAAGGTAGTGATTCGTGCCCCCTATCGGTTGAACAAAAAGGAACTCGAGGAGCTCAAATGCTAACTTGAGCAGTTGGTGGAAAAAGGGTATGTTAGGTTGAGCAAGTCACTGTATGGTGCATCAATGTTATTTGTGAAAAAGAAATATGGATCTATATGCGCGTAGACTACTGGTTGTTCAACAAGTATACAAAGAAAAACAAATACCCTTTACCAAGGATTCAGAACCTATTCGATAGATTGGGAAAAGCGAAATACTTCTCAAGGATCAACCTAAAGTCAGGATACTACTAGATTAGGGTAGCAGAGGAAAATGTCAATAAAACAACTTCTCGAACAAGGTACGGAAGCTTTGAGTTTCTGGTGATGCCTTTTGCGCTATGCAATGCACCAACAACATTATCAGCATTGATGAACCACATTTTTGTAGTCTATTTAGATCATTTCATGGTTGTTTACATTAACGACATCTTGATCTATAGCGACACGCTAGAGGAGCATGCCAAACACTTGACAAAGGTGTTTGAGAAACTAAGGAACACCAGTTGTATACTAAAGAGAGTAAATGTGACTTTACTCAATAAAAGGTAAAGTTTCTTGAGCATGTGGCGGGCAAGGATGGGCTCAAGGTGGACCCTGAAAAGGTCTAAGCAATCCAGAAAAGGGAACAACCATCAAATGTACACGTGTTAAGGGCATTCTTGGGGCTATGCAACTATTACCAAAAGTTTATCAAACACTATTCGAGAGTAACTCTGCCTTTAGTGGACCAAATGGGAAAAGGGAAGATGGTATAGACAACAAAATATGAGGTGTCATTTGTCCACCTCAAAGGGAAGTTGAGGAAGGCTCTCGTGTTGGCATTACCAAACTTTGGTAAGAACTTTGAGGTAGAAACAGATGCTTCAGACTTGGGATTGGGCATAGTATTGAAACAAGACAACTATCCAGTAGCGTTCTTCTCGAAGAAGTTGGAGAACGCTCAGCGAAAGTGGCTTGTCCATGAGAAGGAATTGTTTGCGGTGGTCAAGACACTCAAGGAGTGGCGACACTACCTTGGGAGGCACTTCAAAATTTACACGGATAATATGGTAATAAAACACTTCTTGTCATAGCCCAACTTAAGAGAGAAACAACGTCAGTGGGCCAATGCTTTGGCCAAATTTGATTGCAAGATTTTGTATAAATCTAGGAAGAGCAACATCGTAGCGGATGTTCTAAGTCAAAAAGTGAGCTTGAAGTTGGCGATATCCAACACGATAACAACCTTTTGGGATGATGTGTAAACAGCATATGACAACAATGGTATAGCACAAGAAGTGTTGCTGAGGAACCAAGAGGAGTGGGAAGCTCACCAAAGAGATGAGTTCCTAATAGGAGTGAAAATAGGTTATGCAGAACGCAATGGACTCATCGATTTTATACAAATGAGGGTGTATGTTCCAGAAGGGGAATTAAGGAAGGTAGCCTAAGAAGAGTGTCATGATGGACCTCTTGCGGGATACCCCAAAACTATGGGCTTATTCAAGAGGAAGTATCACTAGCTAGACATGGCTAAGGATGTCCAAGACTATGTAAAGACATGTTCAACATGTTAGCAAGTTGAAGCCGTGACTAAGGCTACTGGGGGCTTGTTATAAAGCATACCAATCCATGCAAATGTCTTACAATGGACTTCATTATGGGACTCCCCTCAAGTGAGGGGTTTGATGGAATATTCGTGGTGGTGGACTGATTTTGGAAGATGGCATATTTCATACCCACCACAAAAGCTCTATTTCGTTAAAGTGGGAATTGTCATTATCCCACTTGTAAAATAAGGTTTCGAAACCTTTATATAGTATATAAATATAATAAAATTCAACTGCATTGAGGCACATGCCATTTTATTTTAAACAAGGAAATGTCTACTCAATCACTTCTCCTCCCCCTGCCACTGCTTCACCTCTCTCTTCTCCTTGTCATCGTCGTCCAATTTTTTTCCATCCTTTTAATATTGGCTCAGTTGCTCCGAGTCTAGGTGGAGTCCAAGTCCCCATTCAATCTTTACTTTCCCCTTATTAATAAAACAACTTCGTAGACTTCCAATAACATGCTGTAACACGCTGTAACACTTCTAGTATAATGCAAATCCTCTCAAAGAATTGTCTTTTAATATTAATACAATGGCATGGAACCCCATGCCATAATAAGTTACATTTTTAAATAAATACATGCCATCTCAGATTGTTATTTTTTGCCTCCAACGCCTATACAATAATCTTGGAATTTCATCACTCTCCACACTATCAGGATTTAAACCCAATAGTAATGCCATCTCTTCTCTAATACGTCCACGCTCATGTTCAGTGGTCGAAGAACCCATCCGGTTGAGCAGATTATGGAGATGCGGATAGTGCTTGGCTAGACAATATACATGCTATAAATGATGACTGGTGTCTGTCCGATCAAATGGCTTCTGATATATCGTTCCATCTGCCATTTGGTTGATTTCTGCAGCCACCTCCTGGATTGGCCGGTTCTCTATCACCATCGCTCCAGCCGTTTTGCAAGGTCCCCCAGAACATACGGTTTCTTCTCCCTAGTTTCCATACTGCAAGAGATGGGGTGCACTGCATATGTTTGCGTGTTCGCTGCAGTTTTAATCGGCGAGTCATCGATGATGAGGATTTCACTTGACCTAGCAGTCCGGTTCATCACTACAGCCTCTGGCTTGACGAAGATGGGCTTGCTACCCCTCACATGGACCATAGTCAAGCAATCCTCCTGCATTAGGAGAAAGTCAAATGGTAATATTACTTGCGTCTGATCGTGCATCATCTGTAGCAACGTTAATGCATTGTGGCGCATCATGGATGTCCAAACTCCCAATTGCAAATTGAACCCGGCCCTCTGTTTTAAGTGTCGCATGGTCATTATTAGATCCCGCAGTTTCTCCCGTGTGATTAATGTGAATCTGTCTCTTTTGACCAACTTGCGACCGCAGGCTTTGGAGGGTGCAGTGACATTCGAGGATGAGCCACGCTCATGGGAGAAAAGGACACCGTTCAGATCAAAAATGATACAGTACCTTCGCCGTGACTCTGAAATGAAATGCGTCAGCATAAAAAATGGTACAAGTCAATTTTACCATCTACAACATTAGCGAATGGTGCTCCCGATGGTCGTTGAGAGGGTTTTAGTCGAGGAAACGTGAAGGGCGGAAATACTCTCCTCTGCAATGTGGGGTCAATCGCATCCGATGGCGTGTGGGCACATGCCATTTCAGCTGTAGACTCTGGTACAACTGGCTCAACAATGGCATGGGGTGGTTCCGATGGCGTGTGATCACATGCCATTTCAGCTGGTGCCTCCGTTGGCAAAGTGGACATGACCGAACAGGCAGCAGGGGCGGTGTAGGGAGGTTCCAACGGCGCGTAGTCAGACGATTGGGCACACGTTGAGTTCGTTGGAAATGAGGATACAACCGGCTCGGCGGCTGGGGCGGCCTCATGCGGGTCCAATGGCGCCTGGTCACCGTCAGTTGGATACGTGGACAAGATTGACTCAGTGGTATGGGCAGCATCAAGTGGAGCGGATCCATATGCATGTCCAAATATCTCCCTTCGATTGAGATGGTATCCTCCCGTGCTACTAAAAACAAACTCATTAGCACATTGAATCGATTATACTGTATTTACCATCAACTGCTATTGAGGAACTAGGACCGATATCACTTGGGCGCACTGCTGATTCTGAAGGATTGGACATACGTTTCGACCCTTGCTTGGCACTATCCTTCCTCGACACTAAAGGCTAGAGTTTGTATCTTAATTCAACTGAATAATCTCTACTTACCATTTGCTCTGCAACCTACATGGACAATGTTAGAAATGGTAAAAGGTTAGGAATGGATGTACTATTATTTACCTGATGGTTTGTCTTGTATGACCTTCCTCCGCTGCTCTTTGGCCACCTCAGGCTGGCCATCGTCGTCATCATCGTTGTCGTCGTTATTGTGATCGTCACCATTGTGAGGACCATCCAAGTCCTCTTCGTCCTCCTCTTCTTCGTCCTCCTCTTCTTTGTCCTCCTCTTCGTCCTTCTGCTCTTCCTGCTCATTATCTTTCTCTGGCTCCTCATCCCCCTCCTGCATTTCTTCCATAGGCTGCTCAGGCTGGATAGCTTGTTTTTCCAGGACCATCTTGGGAAAATCATCTGGCCGAGTCTCGTTCTCAAAATACAAGACATCCATAGCCTGTTTTAGTGCGTGACCTAGGACCGTATCCTCACCCGACTGTCTTAACATGGTTTCTGCACGTTCTTGCACCCTTCGAAGACGACGAGATGAGAAAAACGTGGCCCTGACTTGAAAAGCATCCCTCATCCATTGTACCTCTCCATTGAGATTGGGGAAGGGGAGTCAGCCATAGGAATCTGAGTCAGGAGGTGGTGACTGGCTGCTTTCACTCAGCCCTTGATCTGCAATGAATGGCATGAGCACACACGCCATAACCGCGAGGCATTACCTATCATCTTTTCATTGCCCTTCTTCTTTTTCGAATCAAACGCCTCTGATCCCGACGACTGTCCAACGTGCTTTCGCTTTTTATGACCACTGTCAGTTTGAGCTTGATCTGCAAGAAATGGCATGAGGACCCACGCAATAACCATGATGCTTTACTTCCTGTCCTTGGAGGCTCTGTCGTGCCTTCCGCATCCTCAGGTGCCTGCTCCTCAATTCCCTTTCGCTTTCGTTTCTTATGCGCCCGTTCTACAGAAATAGCATGAGGACATACGCGATAAGCACACAAATGCTTTTACCCTTCCTCCTCTGCCTTGGTCGGTTGTCCATCTCTTTGTCTACAGCGTCTGAAAGCTGTTTTGCAGGTAGCCTAATTTGAGGTTCACGACGTCTCCTTGGCACTTGAACTGTATATTATTGCATCAACACATGCAACATCCCATTATATTTTTAAGTTACCTTTCATAAAGTTTTCCATTGGTTCAACTCGTTCCCCTGAAATACAAACTTAGATAAGTGCATGGGGCCATATGTCATGATCGTACCTGTTTCGGAACTCTCCTTATCACTCTCCGAGGCCTCCCCCTCCTCCACTGGAGGCACGTTGTTCCGTTCGATTTCCTCGACGCGATCTGCAAGAACATTAGTTAATTGCATGGGGCCACACGCCATCAAACCTTCAGGTTCTTGTCGTGAGGTTTGCGCTGCTTGCCCTAGTCTCTTTGGAATTTGAGCTGCAAGAAGCAATGGCATGAAAATTCACGTATAACAAAAATGATTGGTACCTCTCGTCCGTTGTACTTGGTTGGTGCTTGCCTGTTTTGCCTTTGAAGAAGTGTCTCTTGCAAGGAATGGCATGAGACCACACGCCATTGCAAATATAATTTGTACCTCCTTTTTTCCTATTGCTTGTCTGTTTGTCCTTCTTCGATGCACCACCAGTGCGCTTTTCAGTCCTCGTGTCTGAATATTCACAACGATCTATAATCAAAATGGCGTGAGGCCTCACGTGACCTTACCTTGTGCAGGTTGTGAGCTCGGCCCAACATGGGTATCTTCAACAGTAGCTGTTAACGCTGTTTCAGCATCTGGGGGTGGCCATGCTCCTGCATACAGAGCTTGTGAGATAACATTTAAACTTAAAGTGCGTACTCACCAGGTTCGCAGAGAAGATACTGTTTTTCTTTGGCAACTGTAATTATATGCTCCATTGAAGTCACCTCTTCAATGGAGTTTGTCACCGCAACACACGGGACACCCTTGAGTAGTGCAGCTCGAAAGAATAGTCCGCTGCAGTTGTACTCAACAACGCATTTGCCCTTGGAGTCGGAAGCAGGTGACCCACCCGCTATTGCGTTGAAGACCCAGCTGAGCATTTCCCATGCTGCACTTGGAGCTTTCTCTGGATTCGAAAGCTCCATAGCCGTCTTCAGTTCCTTAGGCACGGGTAAATTGACCTCCCTCAGATCAATTCGATCGGCCTTATCGAACGAAGCTGGGAAGTCACTCCAGTCCCACTCTGCTGCAGGACCAATAACAAGGGCGAGTGTGAAGATGCGGACATTCGTCGGTATCTTCTTCTTCTTCAAGAGGTTTGTCGAGACATGTAGCGAGCAGCAACCACATAAAACCCGCCTCTTGGAAAATGGAACTCGAGACACCCAACGAGTTCTCCCTTCCATGTATACAAAGGTTGCCATATTGGAAGATGTGAATCGGGAACTCCAGAATAATGGCTATAGGAAGCTGAGCCAATCTAGATTTAGTAGATTGTGGAGCAACAGGTTCAGGGATGTGAGTATAGGAAAGTACTCCTGCTTTTCAAAGTGTGACGAGTGCATTGCTATCAAAATGGCTTTGTCGAAGAATTCTTGCATCGCTCAAGAGCGAGAGACGTTGGTTAGAAGGCGGCTCGACCACAACATCGAGCAGAGAAGCTGCAGGATTGCATATTATCATAACAGGATTCTCTCCATGGAGAGACCTGACTCTTACCTCTGCATCATCCACGACAAAATGGACTAAAAAAAGACGTGCTTACCTCGACTCAATCCTGCCCCCAAGGCAATCTCTTCATCCATGCAGCTGCCTGTGTCTCTGTTTGGCATAATCGCTCATGGGCATGGTGCCCAGAACTATGGGAACTTCTTTGTACCTCTATGGGGTGGCGGGGGTGCAAACATGATGATTGCGTCCCTAGCAAAACACTTAAGGTCTCTGCAAAGTGCGCAGACTGAGCTGAACGGCCAACCCTTGTATAAGGCCCTTGTCGATCGAACCCCATACAGGGTTCAGCTGGAGGAGGAGCAAAGGCTTGCAGTATCGCGTGGGGCCCCATGCCATCCCAGTGAATATGTTGACCGTCAGATTGTAGGGTTATCACGTGAGGCCTCATGCCATTCCGACGAGGCTGGTCGCCCGGTGAATGCACAGCCTCATCCAAACGAAGCAGAATCTCAAGGAAGTTCTTGCGGCCGATGTGGCCTTCCACCCCATCTTCTGCTCCAAACAGACAATGCTGGCAGTGAGAACAAAAACATGTACGTCTTCGCGTACTTGGCGATGCTTGTTGCCAAAGGCATATTTGAAACGGTTATACTTGGCTTTCTCATGGTTGGGCACACTCATGAAGACGTCGATGCCATGTTCAGTCACCTGGCAGAGTCCCTCCGGCGATCCAATGTCCTCACCCTCCCACAACTCTACGATGAATTCCAAAATTGCATCAAAGGCACTGTTGAAGCTGCACTTGTGACAAAGGTTCCAGACTTTAAGGGGTTTGTAAGAGGCTACATCAGGGACGGATCCGAAACGCTGATTGGCCACTCCAAGCCTCTTCAGTTTCATTTCAGCATGCGTGACGGTGCTCCAGTGATGAGGTACAAGATGAGAGAATGGGACATAGTGTGGCTGCCAGTGGACGGCATTGAACTCTTCAAGAGAGATCCCATAACTGGGGAACCTATGATTCCTCAGGGTTCCCCACGGCCGATGCACCCGGATGGACTCAAAGACTAGGAAAGTATAGTGGCCGGGATTAGACAGCATATTGTCTTCTGGAAGAGGGGGTTGGTGTTTGGTGGAGAATCCTATTTTCAGAGGTGCAAGCCTTTGCTTGAATATTGGGAGAAGATTATATCTGCTATCCAAAATGGGCCAGTTGTATATGAAGAATTGGAAGAGTCCTTTTGGCCAGAACCCAGAGCACTATATAGTAGCGGAACAATGTCCTCTGGAAATGCAGTGACAGATAACGATGTTAAGGATCACTATTGTGGGCCGAGGAACAAGAAGCCGGATTCAGCATTCAATCCAGTACAGGTCTACAAAGGAATGGTCGTGCTTGTCAGACCCAGTATTAAAAAACAAATGATATGGGTGGGGCGCTGCATCACTGATGCAGAGGAGGATGCGGAAACTAACTCCTTCAATGTAACTGTGGAGTGGTTCAAGCCAAGTTCCGGATATACGAAGGATTGCCTAGAAAAGAGATGGGTGCTGAATCCAAGGGATCCCAGCATGAGCATATCGGTGGATAATGTTGTGCATGGTTGGATGCGGAAGCAGAGTGCCACCATCACCTTGCCAGACCATGCAAGAGATGCAGCAAGAGCATTCATAACCCGGGTTCAAGGTGAGATTCATTAATATTCCTTTACTAAGTTTCTAATGTATTTTATTTCAAGGTGAACAATTCGAATCTGAATCAGAGGAGGCGTGATGGCATGTGGCCTTACGCCATTCCTAGGTGAGATGATACAAATAACAAGTATAAATTCTTAGTTGTTCTAGCAAATCTTACTTAAAGTTCAAGGTGAACAAGCCGAATATGAATTCATCGGATTGTTATAACAAATTGCGAGGTGATGGCATGAGGCGATACGCCATTTGAGAGTGGTAGCCATTCCTATATGAGGTGAGTGAAATATTTATTAGAAATACCTCATTCAATTGTGCACTTCTAAGTCTTGGTCCACTCAATACTGTTTGCATGTTTCTATTTTAATTCTTTCTCTAAAATGTTATTTAGCATGTGGCTTCATGCCATTGCTCTCCACAATCATGCATTGAATTTTTCTATCCTTGCATAATACTTCTCTATATATATAGCATGTGCACACATGTGATATGGTTCATTAGGCCTGATATAGTGTGTGAGGTAAAACAAAGATGATGTGACATATGCATTTACCAATCACATGTGCATAAATCTAATAATATGGCGTGTGGCCCATATTAATGGCATATAAACCCATATTGTGGGCTTATATGCTTTATGTACCATCATTCCCTTGCAGTGTGTGTGTTGGTTTCCTTTTATAACACAACGAACTCCATATTTTAGGGTGAAGAGCGTTCTCATGGCAAGCACAAAATCTGTAAGTGAGGCAGAAAAGGAGACGGAGAAGGAGATAGGTGAAGATGTAGAATATATAAGTCTTCCAAACTCCCCGTACTATACTCCAGGTGATCATTTTTCTGAACAAACGGCAACATTAACAACTATTGAGAATGCCCCAGTAACGTCAGAGACAACAATTCAAAGCAAAACAACTGACCCGGAGAAGGATGATAGTACCGCTGAGAGTACCAAACAGGAGGTGTCCACTAGCGCTTAGGCTTATAATGGCGTGTGCCCTCATGCCATTTACTTGATCACCAAATACCTTTTTCCCTTTGCACTAGTATATCTTAATACCGGTCTGAGAAATAGAATGGCATGTGCCCTCAGGCCTTTTACTAAATCACCTTTGAAAGAAATGCAAGCCTCTATGTCGTAAAAAAAAGGTCCTAGAGAAATTCCTTAATAATATGAATGTTATTTAGTTTCATGAAAATACACTAAGGGTCAAATGAGTTAAATGACTTCTCCAGACTAGCAATGCCTCTTGCTACACCTTCACAATTAGATTCGTTAGAAAAAGATAATATTGAATAATATCTAAATGTTCTCACCATTAAGTTATATGTCTGGCTAATAGGAATGACGTTCATCTTGGAAAGCTCACCACACGCTCAATGAACAAACAAATAGTGTGTGCGCGCATGCCATCGCTCTTCTTTAGCTTCAGATTCGGCTTGTTCACCTTGACAATGAGATTTATTATACAACCAGATGGACTCAGTCTGGACACAAAGTCACCGCGCTAGTCACCATGCCCTAGATATGTCTAGCCCCTGGACAAAAAACATATAATTTCACGTCATTTTCAAATACTTGAAAATTTGTACCTAGTCCCATTTTACTGAATAAATCCCACTTTAACGAAATAGAGCATAGCACCAATAAAAGTCGGACTGAGGAACAGCTCCAATACCAAGTTATAAGCGACTAATTTTTCCATTTTACTTTAGTCACTTAACCGCACCTCCGACCACTTGGAGGAGTCTCACTCGCAATCTCCATAAATCCTATTTTGGACTTGGGCTTACTAGCCCTGAGAATGGCATCCCCGCCACTCAACCTATGCACTTGGTCCAAGTGCTCCATGTGTCCGATCCCATGACCGACACCCTAGGGTACCACCAACATATCAGCCTGTTATGCTAAGGCCATGCCCATTCACCTTCGTCACAACGATGGTCTGACACCACCTGCATCCCAGTCCTATCACTCAAAGACTGGGCCATCCATCCATAAGTGATCATCCCAAATCCACTCCTTAGCATTCTTAAGATGCCCACAGACATGGGGATTAGCCTTCCCCAATATCTCCGTTCCAGTCCCCACCAAGTCCCTTTTCATCCTTGGCCGTATTCGCCAACACTGCCACTGGATCAAGGCCTACGGGCCCGACCACTAAGTCCCATTGTCCTCTAGGACTTCCTCCCTATGTGACTGTGTCCTTGGTCACCACACCAGAGGACTACTCCTCTTCCTTTCCACAATCTGGGACTTTGGGACGACATTTCGGAACACCGTGGCCCTACGCGGGCCTCGTGGGTACTCTCCCGGCCTTTCGCCTTTAGGTGCTCTAGCCATGGGCTTAGAGCGAGGTTCCATTGAGCCACACCAGGTATCCAAGTAGGTAGTGCCACCCACACTTGGACTGGGAGCATCGGCCAGACGATCTCCCGGGGGAACTAGAGCCGGCTCTTGAACACTTCACCAAGCTACCCCGCTTGTCGGTCCGTGTTCACTCTAGTCTTGGACTTCCCAATGGTCAGCTCATCACCCAACACTGGGTGCAGCCTCTCTGGGCCAAACTGGCCTTTCCTGGCCAAACTGGCTCCACTGCAGTCCTCCCCCTTACTATACTTTTGGAGCTCACCAAACCCCCTAGGGTTTGGGAGACGAATGCTTTGGGCTTTCACCCTCTCAGACTCGGACTCGAACTCGGACTCGGACTCGAACTCGGACTCGGACTCGGACTCGGCCTCGGTCTCGGTCTTGGTCTCGGTCTCGATCTCGGTCCCGATCTCAGTCTCGGTCTCGGTCTCGGTCTTGGTCTCGGTCTCAGTCCCGGACTCGGTCTCGACCTCGGACTCCCTCTCGGGTCCTTCTCGGACTCCATCTCAAATTCCATCTCGGGTCCATCTCGGACTCCATCTCGGACTCCCTCTGGGACTCCGTCTCGGTCCATCTTGGACTTCGTCTCGGACTCCGTCTCGGTCCATCTCAGACTCCATCTCGGACTTCGTCTCGGTCCACCTCAGACTCCATCTCGGACTCCATCTCGGACTCCATATCAAACTCCGTCTCGGTCCACCTTGGACTCCATCTCGAACTCCGGCTCGGTCCACCTCGGACTCCATCTCGGACTCTGGCTCGGTCCACCTCGGACTCCATCTCGGAATCCATCTCGGTCCATCTTGGACTCCATCTTGGAGTCCATCTCGGATACTTCCACGTGTCATGTGTTGGTCCTTTTTAGGTCCCTTTTTGGAGCCTTGCTTATTGGTTGCCTCGTGCTCGCTCCTCGAGCACTTTGTTGGGAGTTCCACTCCCGCTCTCAACCTTCCAAGTCGGAGCTTTTAGTCCAAACGTGTTACGCTCATTTGGCTTTCGCTTCGGCCACTACCACGTGGCGCCCTTTCGGCTCCACTTTGGGGCCTAGGGATTTTGTGTCTCACAAGTGGCTAACTCCATTGGTCATTTCCTTGTCAGTGATAGTTGGATGTTGTATGAGTTGTAGTGCATTTGCATTAGACAAAGAGGTTATCCTAATTTATTTAAGCTGATGTATTTCTTATAAAGTGTGAACACCAAAAAAAATTTCTAAAGTTGTTTCATTGCCGGTGGTCTAGAGTAGAGTATGCATCAACAAGGATGTCAATCTTCCTTAGGGGGGAGAGTGTCACGAATGTGACTTCGGGTATCAAAAGTTACCTATTGACTAATCCTTTTGAATATTCTTTCTTTACTGCTACGATGGAAAGAGGCTGGTATTGCTAAACCCTTTATCAATCCCTCTTGTTCAAGTGTTAGTAAACTTGACTTAGCATTTGTACATCGCCAGACAAGTATAAGGAAAGAATTCTTAGGTGTCTATTTAGCCAAGCATACTTGGCTTGGTTTTTTAGTTCTCTTTTGCTCTATCCTGCACTAGCTTAACAAGAACCCTTGTGGTATTGAGATTGGTCCCTCAAAATTTTCTAAATGATAGCTTACCATGTCTGCTAAACACCCTCGCTATCATATCCTTTGTGTTAGTATTTTTTGGTCTGAATTGTTATTTATGGAAAGTGTCTAGATTTGTTAATTTGGCATATTTACAGAATGTAGAGATTGTCTTGAATATAATGGTGTTGGTATCACATCCAAATTCGTAATCTAAGGTCATTCCATATTTAGTAAGTTTTAAATTTATCCCAGAAACTAACTCTTGGTACTAAGGGTGGCTAAGGGTGAAAGCCCAAAGTGTGCATTCCTCAGGGGGGGGGGGGGGGGGGGGTTTGTCAGGGGTTCCAAATGTATAGTAAGGATAGTGGATAACTTGGGCATGGCTGACCAACCTGAGGCATAGTTTAGTTTTCACTTGCATGCCTATCCTTGTTACATCCAACTTGGGTCTAAGCCCAAGTTCCACACCAAGATAGTTGGTGGAGTACCCATTGGCCACCAATATGCTGAAATAATGTTAGACTCCATTTAGCTCCATTTTGTATCTTACTTCTGGCATTGGGATGTTAGATGCTCTAGGACTACTCCATGCTTTTGTCCCTTTATTCCTTGGCCTATACACTCAAGAGTTGCTCCATGCTCTGATTCTTTTGCTTTTTAGCTCCATGGTTAAGAGTTTGGCTTTGTTCCTTCATTTAGTGGCATAAGGTCATGAAACTTGGGCTCCACTCGATTGTCCTTGGACACGTGGCATATGGTGAGTGACATATGGCATATGGAAGGTGTAAGTTCTGCTTCGTAATTATCTTATGGTAAATCATCATAGGATAAAGGGTGAAAACCATGTTCACTAGAATCTATGGATGGATAGCTAACACTTTGTTCCTTGTGTAGTGAGTAACTGAAACCAAGTAAAACCAAGTAAAACCCTTCTTCCTTTTCGAATCAAACGCCTCTGATCCCGACGACTGTCCAACGTGCTTTCGCTTTTTATGACCACTGTCAATTTGAGCTTGGCTGGTGCTTGCCTGTTTTGCCTTTGAAGAAGTGTCTCCTGCAAGGAATGGCATGAGACCACACGCCATTGCAAATATAATTTGTACCTCCTTTTTTCCTATTGCTTGTCTGTTTGTCCTTCTTCGACGCGCCACTAGTGCGCTTTTCAGTCCTCATGTCTGAATATTCACAACAATCTATAATCAAAATGGCGTGAGGCCTCACGTGACCTTACCTTGTGCAGGTTGTGAGCTCGGCCCAACATGGGTATCTTCAACAGTAGCTATTAACGCCGTTTCAGCATCTGGGGGTGGCCACGCTCCTGCATACAGAGCTTGTGAGATAACATTTAAACTTAAAGTGCGTACTCACCAGGTTTGCAGAGAAGATACTATTTTTCTTTGGCAACTGTAATTATATGCTCCATTGAAGTCACCTCTTCAATGGAGTTTGTCACCGCAACACACGGGACACTCTTGAGTAGTGCAGCTCAAAAGAATAGTCCGCCGCAGTTGTACTCGACAACGCATTTGCCCTTGGAGTCGGAAGCAGGTGACCCACCCGCTATTGCGTTGAAGACCCAGCTGAGCATTTCCCATGCTGCACCTGGAGCTTTCTCTGGATTCGAAAGCTCCATAGCCGTCTTCAGTTCCTTAGGCACGGGTAAATTGACCTCCCTCAGATCAATTCGATCGGCCTTGTCGAACGAAGCTGGGAAGTCACTCCAGTCCCACTCTGCTGCAGGACCAATAACAAGGGCGAGTGTGAAGATGCGGACATTCGTCGGTATCTTCTTCTTAGCCATTATCCCATGGATCTCCTGCATCTCCTTGCCTTTCAACTGAGCCTTCACCTCGTTCAAGGCCTTCCAGAACTTGTGATAGGATTCGGAGTCGTAGATCATATAGTGGACTGAAGATTCCACCTCTGCAAGTCCCACCATTAAGTCAATGATGGAGCTGACTTCGTCTGCATGAGTGATCTCCTCGTTTGTGAAGTCCATCACACAAAAGATGTTCTTGACCTGCTCATCTCCGCGGGAAATGATGCTCCTCCACCTTTGATCCTCATCCGAATTCACATATACCCGGTAAGGTTCTCGATAGGCCTCTGCTGCGGGGTCGAGCTGTTTTTGAAGCCGGCGGTCGACATCCCTCTTAATGAAATTTGGATACTGATCCAACTTCTCAGCTTTATTTTTTCGTGGCATCCCGCAGCAGATCGATGAACTTGGGGGCCCCCTTCACGTACTCGTCGATGTCTTCATTTGACAACTCCAGCTCTTCCATCATCTCTTGCGTGGTGTCGACGCTCACCCTCTCCACGGCCACTTGCTCGAGGATCCAATCCTTCAATAGCGCACAAGCTCTCAGAGTCGTGCACAAGTCCTCGTATGTCACAATATGGCCGGGAGTCATTTTGGTCTTGTTGAAGACTACCTCACCACGTAGAAGAGCATTAGCCACTGTCAGAAGGTCGTCGTCGTCTAGAGACCGCGAGAAACGCAAGGCGTTGAGCTTCAAATCATTGGGCTTCCGGCCGTCCTCCACACCCATTGAGTTTAGCAACTCCCTGTCATGGTACCTCCTTAGCACATCTACCCATTTGTCAAAAACAACTTTTGTCGCGAGTAGAATGTTATGGATGCTGAGTGTGTCATTGACCCCCAGTGTTTTCGAGAGAAGACTCGAGAATTCCTGCAATGGAAATGGCGTGAAGCCACATGCTATGCCACATGCAACGAGGCTTACCTGCCAGGCGCTAGTTGCTAGTGCACGTCCTTGTCCTGGTTTTTGTGGCTTCTTCAGTTGAACCCAGAGCTTTCGTGTTCGTGCCAATGTCTCGTGCAGACCCGATTTGTAGCACGTTTCTTGCTTGACATTCTGCGCGTGGGAGATGTATATGATAGATCAGAGGGGCGAATTGCCTTTTATCAGGCGGACAACTCTTGTCTTGAAGACTTTCTTCAGCTCCTCGCCCACCATAATATCCACAACTATCTCTTGCATCGCCAAGCTAGAATGCTGCCCGGAGACGGCATAGAACTGGATGTTCTGATCGTCCAACACCTTCCTCTTGATCAAGTTTGGAAACCTCGTCTCGCCCTTCATTGTTCGGTAGTAGGGGATCACGTCTGCGATGTCGGGTGTTACTGGACTTGCCAGCATCTTCTGCTTCAGTTTCTCCACCCACTCATCAGATACTAGCCTGTGGTTGTATTTGCTTTGGATGTCGATACGGCTCACATCGATTGTATATACTTTGTTGGAATAGTAACAAGTACTATTATCTGCGACGATTTTTGCTGCCTCTTCTTGCTCTTTCTGCTCTTTGCGGCTCTTCTTTTTGGTGGGTGTAGTGTTCGAACCCGAGGCAATGGCATCACCAAGTAGCTTCTTTTTTGGAGCAGGAGAGTCGGACGTCGGCTTGAGCTTGACCACCCTTTTCTGCTTCGGGGTAGTTTCCAGATCGACCCCCTTCCCCTTTGCTTCGCGAACTGGAGGCACTTTCAACGGCTCAATGTTGGAATATAGTTTTTGAACATCGCCGTAGGTGAGGTCCGTGGATTCCATGTGATCTTCATAGACCCGCAGCGTCTTTGAAATTGTGGGCCTCCTGGACAACCTCTCCCTAGCTCCCTCTAGGAATTCCTCATAGCCGCTGCCCCCCTCCGGGAAGCCGCTAGGATGTGCAAGGTGGATCTTGAAGGCGGAC
This sequence comes from Selaginella moellendorffii, assembly GCF_000143415.4. Lineage (NCBI taxonomy): Eukaryota > Viridiplantae > Streptophyta > Lycopodiopsida > Selaginellales > Selaginellaceae > Selaginella > Selaginella moellendorffii. The sequence goes on from NW_003314314.1 coordinate 1,341,907, forward strand.
GCTGTCTCTACCACAAGTGCTAGTCCATATTCTTGCATGGAACTGCATGGAGTGTCTGTCACTTGGATGAGGATCCCCATGCATTCTTTTCTCCCACCATCTGTGTTGTACAGCCTCAGATCCTTGCCTTCCATCCCGAAAGTCCAACTAGTGAGCTCCTCCCCCTTCTCTGCATCCACATTGACAGTGGCTGGAAGAAGAACGCAATTCCTCGCCTGTTCAGAAATGCACAACAATTAGAGCTGACAGATGAAAAGCTAGTAGCTGGAAATAACGTGAGGCCACACGCCATTCACCACTGCATCAGATGTCTTGAGGCTGCATCCTAAAATGGCGTGAGGCTACACGCCATCTGTAACCGGACTGCACTCGAGAGCCCAATCGGTGCATGCCAATGTTGCTACTGAATGGCATGTGGCCTCATGCCATTTTCTACTTGGCCTAAAAGACTTACCATTTGAAGCCGAATGGAGGCGTGACAATCGAGGCCGGACTCGCTGGCGAATGTGCACTGTGTGTGCAACGGATCGTAGCAGCAAGGCTACTCTGCCACTTACAGTTGGAGAGTGGCGCTGAAATCTCCCGAGACGCCAAGTGGGCTGCGTGTGGGTGGCGGAGTGGGCAGCGGAGTTGGCGGCGAAGTTACAAATTGGGTGTGTCTTGGGCCATCTTGGGCCCTTACAATTTCATGGTTAGCATATTGTCATGTATGTTTTTACTTGCCTGCAGCTGTGTGTATATCAAGATGGCATGAGGCCTCATGCCAATTTTGTGAATGCGAAATTTCACGTGGGTGTCAATAACATGTTTGAATAATGGCATGTGGCCTCATGCTATTGAGGTTGTTTGGTATGTTATGATTTAGGCCATTCTCCAATCATTTTTTGTATGGTCTTAACTTCTTTTCTGCACTTTCAGAATGGCCTCCACAAGTGCGACGCATGTTCCCTCCGTGGATCTTAAGAACTGTGCTACATGGATTCAGGCAAAGGTGTTTCTAAACAACCCCGAGGGGGAGGTGGTAGCTAAGGGCTTAGCCACAGTTGTCAATCCAAGAGATGCGGTTGCTAATCAAGAATTGGGCTGAGATGATATTGGAGTTGCGATTTTAGAGGTTGTTGACACAGAAGAAAACAGTCTGACTATTGGAAGCATTGTGCGGTGGAAATTGAGGCACTTAGTGTTTGAGAATGTGAAGGATTCACAATCAAACACCACTACAACTGATGATAGAACATCTCTTCATGGGAAAAGAAAGTACACCTTCCTAAAGCGCAGCCAAAGGGATCTGAGCAACGAACCGAAAAGGCAGAAAATGGCGATGGAGGTTCAAATGGTCTCGACAGTTGCTTGTTGCAAGAGGAGGTGCTGTCAACATGCTGATTGGGATGCTATTGAAGAGGAGAGAGCAAGATACAAGACATTGTCCTGGAAGGCAGCTCGCAATTTTGTGTATGAGGCGTTACGGTCATCTATTGATGCTTCAGAACATCAGGTGGGGGGCATGGTCTTCCAGAGGGGTTTGGTCTGCATGAAGGCATGGAGAATCATTTATGGAGTCCCTCGAACCACATTCTACAGAATCAAAACTGAGTTCAAGGAACAAAGGGTTCAACAGGCAGTCCATGGGAACGACGGTACGCACAAAACCAGGGGTCATGTTGTATATGGAGAGGCAATCTTCAAGAGGTTTGTCGAGACATGTAGCGAGCAGCAACCACATAAAACCCGCCTCTTGGAAGATGGATCACGAGACACCCAACGAGTTCTCCCTTCCATGTATACCAAGGGGGCCATATTGGAAGATGTGAATCGGGAACTCCAGAGTAATGGCTACAGGAAGCTGAGCCAATCTAGATTTAGTAGATTGTGGAGCAACAGGTTCAGGGATGTGAGTATAGGAAAGTACTCCAGCTTTTCAAAGTGTGACGAGTGCACTGCTATCAAAATGGCTTTGTCGAAGAATTCTTGCAGCGCTCAAGAGCGAGAGACGTTGGTTAGAAGGCGGCTCGACCACAACATCGAGCAGAGAAGCTGCAGGACTGCATATTATCATAACAGGATTCTCTCCATAGAGAGACCTGACTCTTACCTCTGCATCATCCACGACAAAATGGACCAGAAAAAGACGTGCTTACCTCGACTCAATCCTGCCCCCAAGGCAATCTCTTCATCCATGCAGCTGCCTGTGTCTCTGTTTGGCATAATCGCTCATGGGCATGGTGCCCAGAACTATGGGAACTTCTTTGTACCTCTATGGGGTGGCGGGGGTGCAAACATGATGATTGCGTCCCTAGTAAAACACTTAAGGTCTCTGCAAAGTGCGTAGATTGAGCTGAACGGCCAACCCTTGCATAAGGCCCTTGTCGATCGAACCCCATACAGGGTTCAGCTGGAGGAGGAGCAAAGGCTTGCAGTATCGCGTGGGGCCCCATGCCATCCCAGTGAATATGTTGGCCGTCAGATTGTAGGGTTATCACGTGAGGCCTCATGCCATTCCGACGAGGCTGGTCGCCCGGTGAATGCACAGCCTCATCCAAACGAAGTAGAATCTCAAGGAAGTTCTTGCGGCCCATGTGGCCTTCCACCCCATCTTCTGCTTCAAACAGACAATGCTGGCAGTGAGAACAAAAACGTGTACGTCTTCACGTACTTGGCAATGCTTGTTGCCAAAGGCATATTTGAAACGGTTACACTTGGCTTTCTCATGGTTGGGCACACTCATGAAGACGTCGATGCCATGTTCAGTCACCTGGCAGAGTCCCTCCGGCGATCCAATGTCCTCACCCTCCCACAACTCTACGATGAATTCCAAAATTGCATCAAAGGCACTGTTGAAGCTGCACTTGTGACAGAGGTTCCAGACTTTAAGGGGTTTGTAAGAGGCTACATCAGGGACGGATCCGAAACGCTGATTGGCCACTCCAAGCCTCTTCAGTTTCATTTCAGCATGCGTGACGGTGCTCCAGTGATGAGGTACAAGATGAGAGAATGGGACATAGTGTGGCTGCCAGTGGACGGCATTGAACTCTTCAAGAGAGATCCCATAACTGGGGAACCTATGATTCCTCAGGGTTCCCCACGGCCGATGCACCCGGATGGACTCAAAGACCAGGAAAGTATAGTGGCCGGGATTAGACAGCATATTGCCTTCTGGAAGAGGGGGTTGGTGTTTGGTGGAGAATCCTATTTTCAGAGGTGCAAGCCTTTGCTCGAATATTGGGAGAAGATTATATCTGCTATCCAAAATGGGCCGGTTGTATATGAAGAATTGGAAGAGTCCTTTTGGCCAGAACCCAGAGCACCAGATAGTAGCGGAACAATGTCCTCTGGAAATGCAGTGACAGATAACGATGTTGAGGATCACTATTGTGGGCCGAAGAACAAGAAGCCGGATTCAGCATTCAATCCAGTACAGGTCTGCAAAGGAATGGTCGTGCTTGTCAGACCCAGTAATAAAAAACAAATGATATGGGTGGGGCGTTGCATCACTAATGCAGAGGAGGACGCGGAAACTAACTCCTTCAATGTAATTGTGGAGTGGTTCAAGCCAAGTTCCAGATATACGAAGGATTGCCTAGAAAAGAGATGGGTGCTGAATCCAAGGGATCCTAGCATGAGCATATCGGTGGATAATGTTGTGCATGGTTGGATGCGGAAGCAGAGTGCCACCATCACCTTGCCAGACCATGCAAGAGATGCAGCAAGAGCATTCATAACCCTGGTTCAAGGTGAGATTCATTAATATTCCTTTACTAAGTTTCTAATATATTTTATTTCAAGGTGAACAATTCGAATCTGAATCAGAGGAGGCGTGATGGCATGTGGCCTTATGCCATTCCTAGGTGAGATGATACAAATAACAAGTATAAATTCTTAGTTGTTCTAGCAAATCTTACTTAAAGTTCAAGGTGAACAAGCCGAATATGAATTCATCGGATTGTTATAACAAATTGCAAGGTGATGGCATGAGGTGATACGCCATTTGAGAGTGGTAGCCATTCCTATATAAGGTGAGTGAAATATTTATTAGAAATACCTCATTCAATTGTGCACTTCTAAGTCTTGGTCCACTCAGTACTGTTTGCATGTTTCTATTTTAATTCTTTCTCTAAAATGTTATTTAGCATGTGGCTTCATGCCATTGCTCTCCACAATCATGCATTGAATTTTTCTATCCTTGCATAATACTTCTCCATATATATAGCATGTGCACACATGTGATATGGTTCATTAGGCCTGATATAGTGTGTGAGGTAAAACAAAGATGATGTGACATATGCATTTACCAATCACACGTGCATAAATCTAATAATATGGCGTGTGGCCCATATTAATGGCACATAAACCCATATTGTGGGCTTATGTGCTTTATGTACCATCATTCCCTTGCAGCTTGTGTGTTGGTTTCCTTTTATAACACAACGAACTCCATATTTTAGGGTGAAGAGCATTCTCATGGCAAGCACAAAATCTGTAAGTGAGGCAGAAAAGGAGACGGAGAAGGAGATAGGTGAAGATGTAGAATATATAAGTCTTCCAAACTCCCCGTACTATACTCCAGGTGATCATTTTTCTGAACAAACGGCAACATTAACAACTATTGAGAATGCCCCAGTAACGTCAGAGACAACAATTCAAAGCAAAACAACTGACCCGGAGAAGGATGATAGTACCGCTGAGAGTACCAAACAGGAGGTGTCCACTAGCGCTTAGGCTTATAATGGCGTGTGCCCTCATGCCATTTACTTGATCACCAAATACCTTTTTCCCTTTGCACTAGTATATCTTAATACCGGTCTGAGAAATAGAATGGCATGTGCCCTCAGGCCTTTTACTAAATCACCTTTGAAAGAAATGCAAGCCTCTATGTCGTAAAAAAAAGGTCCTAGAGAAATTCCTTAATAATATGAATGTTATTTAGTTTCATGAAAATACACTAAGGGTCAAATGAGTTAAATGACTTCTCCAGACTAGCAATGCCTCTTGCTACACCTTCACAAATAGATTCGTTAGAAAAAGATAATATTGAATAATATCTAAATGTTCTCACCATTAAGTTATATGTCTGGCTAATAGGAATGACGTTCATCTTGGAAAGCTCACCACACGCTCAATGAACAAACAAATAGTGTGTGCGCGCATGCCATCGCTCTTCTTTAGCTTCAAATTCGGCTTGTTCACCTTGACAATGAGATTTATTATACAACCAGATGGACTCAGTCTGGACACAAAGTCACCGCGCTAGTCACCATGCCCCAGATATGTCTAGCCTCTGGACAAAAAACATATAATTTCACGTCATTTTCAAATACTTGAAAATTTGTACTTAGTCCCATTTTACTGAATAAATCCCACTTTAACGAAATAGAGCTTAAGTAGCTAGTACAATAGGTAGGAACGTTAACAAGGGAACTTAACTAAGGCTAATGCAGTGGTGGTTGGATAGACGAGATAAACTTGCAAATTAGAAATGAAAGATTTATGGTTTACAATTTGATATCGGAGTCTTTTCCTCAATTCTAATGAAGGATAGAGGCAAATTGCTAAAAGATGGCTAAGGTAAGGTATAAGTGAACCAAGGCAGAGATGGAACATCCTCTAGAGATGGAGCCTCTGATCAAACAAGAAGCTATAAATGAGGAATTTTTGTATGATAAGGATGTGAGTGAGCATACCTTCAAACAAGAGTTTGGTGGTGAGGTTTGGTCATCCAAGGCTCAATTGGATGCTTTAAAAGGAAAATTAGCACAGATTAATGCCCTACTGGAGACCCTTGTTCGCAATTTAAAGTGTGATAAGAAGTGAAAGAAAAGGCAAAAAACAGCAAATGCTGGTAGTGTAGAAGGCATAGATCCCTTGGCAGGGACTGAGGCAAAACCAAATAAGGTCAAACAAATTGAAGTGGAATTAGTCCCTCAAGAAATTCCTAAGTACAAACCAAAGCCCTCACCAGTCTTCAAGGGAATGAATGACTATAAGTTGATAGAGGAGTGGTTTTACAATATAGAGGACAACTTTCGAGTGTTGTGATTACCAAGCTTGAAAAGGGTCCCATATGCAAAACCATACTTAGTAGATAACACTAAATCTTGGTGGAGAACAATAGAGGCCAACAAAGGACTAGTGGCCACTTGGGAAGTGATGAAGGTGAAGATCCATGTAACTTATGTGCCTTTGAATGTTACTCTCTATTTAAGGGACAAACTGAGTAGACTGAAGCACACCGAAACCATTCAAGAGTATATGAATGTGTTTATGGCCAAGAGGATTCTTATCATGGATATAGGTAATATAGACATATTCCATGCCTTCATATCAAGCTTATAGACCTGGGCTTAGGGCGAGGTGATGCATTAGAACCTGACTAACTATAAGGAATCTTTAGATGCAGCTATTATGGTGCATTTTGATGATAACTTGTGAAAGGGGAACACAACAAAGTTAAAATCCATGTTCAACAAAGGAGTCTAACCAAGAGGGACATATAATAAAAAAAAATTTAGGAGGAGTTTCTCTAAGAATGAGTCTTTAGGGTTTTGGAAAGATAGATCTGGTGGCCAAAGAGCAAGTACGTGGGGGATTTAGGTAAAAAGGGATAAACCCTTTAATAAAAAAATGAAGTTTGCTAATAGTGCAAGAAACAACGTATGTTTCAATTATGTAGAATAGGGATACTTCTTGAGAGTCAAGTCAAGTCAAGTCCAAACTTAGGTATGTGATCTAGTCCCTAGCTCAAAATTACTCATTATACAAGCAACTTTGGTAGAGAGATGTTCATAACATCTACTAGCCTTCCGACAAAAGCTCGAAAGTAGCTTTATTAAGAATTTTATTGGCATAAATGCTTCAGATGATTTTGTGGTTGTAGATATAGTCTAGCAAGCCAAATTAATAGTGCAACAGCTTGGTGAACCAAGGTTTATAGAGTTTGTTTAATGTGGCTAAAGTATCAATGAGGTACTTTGACAAGTTAAAAGTCAAACTAGAGACATGCTTAGTGGACATGGACTTTATCGTATTAGATATGGTGGGATTTGACATGATCTTCGGGATGAATTGGTTTAATCAATTTGTGGTAGCCTTGCATAGACAAGGTAGAAACTTAGTGGTATTAGCGAATGTTTGAGGAAAATGATCCAGAGTGGAATCTCATAATCTAAAGGTAGGGCAATGCAAGGCAAAGACTCCTTCTTGAACCTGGTGTCTACAAAAAGACACTCACTAAAGGAACCAAAGAAGCATTTTTGTGTTTGCTCTTAGGGAGGTGTGACAAAAAGACAGGAATAAAGAAAGTACCTTTAGTGATTTAGTAGGTGTTAAACCAATTTTGAAATACCATGCCAAAGGATGCTAAAGGTGCTGATGAGCCACATTTTTATACACTATTTAAATCATTTCATGGTCATCTATATTAACAACATCTTGATCTATAGTGAAACACTAGGGAAGCATGCCAAATACTTGACAAAAGTGTTTGACAAATTAAAGGAACACAAGTTGTATGCTAAAGAGAGCAAATGTGACTTTGCTCAACAAGAGGTAAAATTTCTTAAGCATGTGGTGGGCAAGGACGGGCTCAAGGTGGACTTGAGAAGGTCTAACTAATCGAGAAATAGGAACAACTATCAAATGTACACGAGTTAAGGGTGTTTTTGGCTATGCAACTACTATTGAAAGTTTATCAAACACTATTTGAGAGTAGCTCCACCTTTAATAGACCAAACGAGAAAAGAGAAGATAATATGGACAGTGGAATGTGAGTGGCATTTATCCAACTCAAAAGAAAATGGAGGAAGACTTTTGTGTTCACATTACAAGACTTTGATAAGGACATTATGGTAGAAATAAACACTTCAAACTTTGCATTAAGTGCAATTTTAAAGCAAGATAACCACTCAGTGGCATTCTTCTCGAAGTGGTTGGACAAAGCTCAACAAAATTGGTTTATCTATGAAAAGAAATTGTTTCCTGTGGTCAAGGTGTTTAAAGAGTGGCCACACTACTTAGGATACACTTCAAGGTATATATGGATAATGTGGCAACAAAACATTTCTTGTCACAGCCCCATGTGAACTTATTCAAGCTATACTTTGAGGACCCACTTTGCAAGGACTAAATAAAACCTTTACCCAAGGTTATTTAAGGGGAGGAGGAATATGAGGTTGAGGCCATCCTCAATAAGCGCAAGAGCAAGTAACAAGGATGTGAGCTAAAGGAATTTTATAAAGTGGAAAGGATTTACACTCTGCAAAAAAATATAAGAAATAGAGGAGAACCTAGATAACATAAAATCTAATGGAGGAATTTTTGCAAAATAGAACTCTATATACTTATACAAAGTTCAATTAAAATATCCATTTCTGAAATTGAGCAATATCATATATTGGGACCTAAAAGCACGCCAAAGGTAAGCTAATTAACATAGGTCTAACTAAGTCAACCAAGTGTAGGGAGTTATGCCTAACTCTCTAAAGGGATGTTGAATCCATAGACATATTCTATGGAGGTCTCAACCCTATACAAGGGCAAGGTGAGGTGAGGGGTATAGAGAGACCTATATCTCATTGGTATGGGCTCTTAGCCAAGGAGGCGAACTTATGCAAACCACTAAATGGGAGGATGCCCCTGAAGAACAAATCGTAAGATTAAATAGAGACATTTGATGTGGGCATTGAACTTTTTGTATGGGTGGTGGAGTTGTAAGGAATCAACTTCATGAGGTGTTGTAAGCTAAAGGATCCCTGAAACCAATATCAAAATAATAAAGAGTTCATCAAATGAGACCAAGGATGAAATTGAGAATGAGTCCAAGACTAACTTTGAGACCGAGTTCAAAATTGAGTCCAAGACTGAGTTCAAGATTGGAGATCAAGTCTGAGTTCAAGATTAAATCCAAGGCCGAGTTCGAATACTAATACAGATTATGGGATGAAAGCCTAAAGTGATCATCTTCGGGGGGGGGGAGGGGCTGCAGGGGGTTCCACAAGTATAATAGGGATAGTGAGGTTTAGGAACTAGTCTTGAAGGAACTCTCTAATTGTGCTTCTAAACCGACTTAAAGTTGGGACTAGGGGTTGAAGGTCTTGGGTGGGAGTGAGCAGGATTTGGGTGGTGCTAAAGAAGCTAAAGAAGGAAGTGCTCAAGAGTAACTCCCACTCCCGAAAGGGAAACCGACTACAATGCTCCCAGCTCAAGTGGAGTGGTGCCCTACTTGAGTACCATACGATTCATTGGTCCTCACTCCTTAAGGGCTTAGACCTTCCCTTTGGGAAAAAAGTGGGGGAGTAGAGGTACTGAAAGCTCTTGAATTTGAACTTCCCAAGAAGTCACCCAACAATATTACTCAAACCTAAGGACACTTAGCCCCAAGTATCCTAAGACCCTTAACTAATTGAAAAAATACCTCCCATCTCATTTGTCCTAGGGTCTGTAAACTCCTGAGTTTGGATTTCCTGGGAGGTCACTCAGCCCAGTACTATTCAAACCTGAAGACGTTTAACCCCAAGTATCCCAAGACCTTTAACCGATTGGAAAAAGGGGTGCACTCTTGTTTATGAGCCCTTTCCCTCTATATTTGATCCCCATAGACTGTCTTTTGAGTCATTCTCTTTGGTTGCTTACAATCCACCATACTTCCCTACAAGTGCACGCCCTCATGAACAGAAGTTAAGAGCCATAGCTCTCTTGAAAGCCCCACTCTCTTGACACCCTACCCCTCGGGTTGAGCCCAATTGAAGCAAACTAAATCTGCCAGACGTCAATCAATATATGGTGTGATTCTCCTAAGCTAACTAATAGAGTCGAACCCAAGACCTCTCTAATACCAAATGTAAGCTTCTGAATTTGGACTTCCCAAAAGGTCACTTAGGCCAGTACTACTCAAACCCAAGGACACTTAACCCTAAGTATCCCAAAACCCTTAACCGATTGAAAAAGATGGTGCATTCTTATTCATAGGCCATTTCCCTCTATATTTAATCTCTATGGACTGTCTCTTGACTCATTCTCTTTAGTTGTTTATAGGTACCCATACTAAGTCGTTATGCCACAATGTTTCCCCCCAAGGTCCCGAAGCAAAAGATGCACTAAAGGCTTGGGATTTTAAGGGTTTCATAATCAAGTCTTGTTATACCAAGGGATGTTAAGAAGCTAGAGGCTTAGTGTGTTTAGCTGCTTATGGCTCCGGGGAATGTAGGTGAAGCTTAAGTCCAGTTTAACCCAGGGAAAGGGATTGGGAGAGAATTTGAAAATCCATGAATGGATGGATAACACTCCATTGCTCATGTAGTGAGTAGTTGAAACTAAGTAGAACTAAGTAGAAGCTAGTACAATAGGTGGGAACCTTGGCAAGGGAACTTAATTAAGGCCAAAGTAGTGGTCGTCAAATAAATGAAGTTGTGAGACACAAAACCCCTAGGCCCTAAAGTGGAGCCAGAAGGGTGCCACGTGGTAATGGCCAAAGTGAAAGACAAACGAGCGTAACACGTTTGGACTAAAAGCTCCGACTTGAAAGGTCGAGAGCGGGAGTGGAACTCCTAACAAAGTGCTTGAGGAATGAGCACAAAGCGAGCAATAAGCGAGGCTCTAAAAAGGGACCCAAAAGGATCAACACATGATACGTGGAGGAGTCTGAGATGGAGTCCGAGATGTACTCCAAGACGAAGTCCAAGATGGAGTCCGAGATGGACGGAGACGGAGACAGAGACGGAGTCCGAGATGGAGTCCGAGATGGTCCCGAGATGGACCCAAGATGGAGTCCAAAATGGAGTCCGAGATGGACCGAGGCAGAGTCCGAGATGGAGTCCCAGATGGACCCAAGATGGAGTCTGAGATGGACCGAGATGGAGTTCGAGATGGAGTCCGAGATGGACCCGAGATAGAATTCGAGATGGAGTCCGAGAAGGACTCGAGATGGAGTCTGAGAAGGACTCGAGATGGAGTCCGAGGTCGAGATCGAGACCGAGACCGGGACCGAGACCAAGACTCGGACCGAGACCATGACCAAGACCGAGACCGAGACCGAGATCGGGACCAAGACCGAGACTGAGGCCGAGGCCGAGACCAAGCCCGAGCCCGAATCCGAGTTCGAGTCCAAGTCCGAATCCGAGTCTGAGTCCGAGTTCGAGTCCGAGTTCGAGTCTGAGAGGGTGAAAGCCCAAAGCATTCGTCTCCCAGACCCTGGGGGGTTTGGTGAGTTCCAAAAGTATAGTAAGGGGGGAGGACTGCAGTGGAGCCAGTTTGGCCAGGAAAGGCCAGTTTGGCCCAGGAAGTATTGGGTGATGAGCTGCCCACTGGGAAGTCCAAGACTAGAATGAATATGGACTGACAAACGGAGTGTTCAAGAGCCGGCTCTAGTTTCCCCGGGAGATTGACTAGCCGATGCTCCCAGTCCAAGTGTGGGTGGCACTACCTACTTGGATACACAGTGTGGCTTAACGGAACCTCACTCTAAGCCTATGGCTAGAGCACCCAAAGGTAGAAGGTGGGGAGAGTACCTATAAGACTCGCGTAAGGCCACGGTGTTCCGAAATGTTGTCACAAAGTCCTAGACGGTGAAAAGGAAGAGGAGCAATCCTCTAGTGTAGTGACTAAGGATACGGTCACATGGTGAGGAAGTCCTAAAGGATAGTGGGACTTAGGGGTTTGGCCTGTGAGCCTTGATCTAGTGGCAATGTTGGCGAACACGGCCATGGACAAAAAGGGACTTGGTGGGGATTGGAAAAGGGGTATTGGGGAAGGCTAATCCCCATGTCTGTGGCCATCCTAAGGATGCTAAGGAGTGGATCTGGGATGATCACTCATGGATGGATGGCTAGTTTTTGAGAGATGGAACTGTGATGCAGGTGGTGTTAGACCACCAGTGTGACCAAGGTGAAGGGGCATGGCCTTAGCGTAACAGGTTGATATGTTGATGGTACTTTGGGGTCAATCATGGGATCGGACACGTGGAGCACTTGGACCAAGTGCAAAGGTTGAGTGGCGGGGATGCCATTCGTGGGGCTAGCAAGCCCAAGTCCGAAATAGGACTTATGGAGGTTATGAGTGAGACTCCTCCAAGTGGTCGGAGGTGTGGTTAAGTGACTAAAGTAGAATGGAAAATTTAGTCACTTACAGAGGTAAGCTGGCAAATTAGAAAGGAAAAATTTGTGGCTTACAAGTTACCAACACTAGCAAATGCAAGTCAATGAATGAGTTTCTTTAACTAAGCTAAGTGTATTTCGATAATAACATTTAGGAATTTTGTTCTTATGCTCATCTGGTTAAGTGCATATGTGATGACTAGTTTCTCAACTTAGGTGGAGACTATAAAGTGAATTGGTAGTATTAATCTTTTACCATTGTAGTAGTAAATAAAGAGTGTCTATAAGGATTAGCCAAATATCTTTTGATAGCTAAAGTCATATCCACAACATGAAGTCAATCCAAAAATGTAGTGCACCTGAATTTGGAGCTGAACTCCAAGCCCATTGCACTACGAAACGAGAGTCCAGTATAATCCCACGAGCACCAACTCTCCGTACTAGCACCTACACGTAAAATGGTGTCAAACAGAGTCTAACACAATTTTGGCATACCGGTGGCCTAACGCGAAGAGGAGGGTACCCCACCAACTAGAGCAGCGTGGAGCTTGGGCTTAGACCCAAGCCAGATGCAAAACAAGGAGCGACACAGCCTAGCGGGAGCCAAACTAATATCTCAAGTGGTCAGACATGTATTCTAACCACTATCCCTACTTAACATTTGGCTTCATAAGCCCTCCCCCCCCCCCCCCCTTCCCCCTTAAGGAACACACACTTTGGGCTTTCACCCCAAGCCTCCCTTAGTACTAAGAGTTAGTCTTTGGGACAAACTCGAAACTTACTAAATATGGAATGTCTCTAGATTGAGAATTTGGACACAAGATGAACACCAATGTGTTCAGGCCAATCTCTACATTCCCTACATATGCCAAATAAGCAAATCCATACACTTTCCATAAATAGCATTTAAATAGCATTTAGGACCGAAATGAGACTAACACAAAGGGCATAATAGCGAGGGTGTTTGGCAAACACGGTAAGCTATCATCCAGCAATATTGAGGGATTAGTCTCAATACGCGAGGGTTCTTGTCACTAGCCAATGCAAGGTATAACGAGATAGGAATTCCTTACTGGGCTAAGTATGCTTAACTAATAGCATGTAGGAATTCCATCTTTATGCTCATCTGGTCTAAGTACACTCGAAATGCCCAATTAACTCCACTAACACAAAAGGGGATACCAAAGGGATCCAACTGTACCGACCTCCTACTGTCATGACAATAAAGAAAAAGTGTTCGTAAGGATTGGCTAACAAGTATCTTTCGATACCCAAAGTCACATTCGCAATAAAAAAAGACAAATCCATCAACAAAAAGACTAAGTCCACTAGTAATACAAGGAATACTATTTGTTACAATTGCGGCGAGATTTGTCATTTCTTGAAAGAATGTCTTTACCTAAAGAAGGCTAGGATCAACATGACCATTAAGTTGGGTGAAGCCTAAACTAAGGTATATCTAACCCCTAGCTCAAAACTATTTATTATATAAGCAAATTTGGTAAACAATCACTCATAACATTTACTAGCCCTCCAAGGGAAGCCGGAAGGTAGTTTCATTTAGAGCCTTATTGACATTAGTGTAACTTGGTTGTAAACATACTCTAATAAACTAGACTAATTATATAGCAACTAGAAGAACTAAAGACTATAGAGTTTATTCAATGTAGCTAAAGCATTAATGAGGTACTTCAGCAAACACAAGTTAAAGTAGGGATATAAAAAGTGGATAGGGATTTCACCATTTTAAATATAACAAAATTTGATATGATCTTTACAATGGATTGGTTTAATTGGTTTCTAGTAACCTTGCATGGCAAAGGTAGGAACCTAGTGGTAGTAGTAAATGCCTTTGGAGAATTATCTAAGTTGGAAGACAAGGATCTAAAGATAAGGCAAAGTAAGTCCAAACACTTTTGCTTAAATCTAGTATCCACAAGAAGACAATTCACTAAAAGAATTAAAGTGGCATTTTTATGTTTACTCTTTATGAGAAGCGATAAAAAATGGAAACAAAAGAAGTGCCTTTCATGATTCAATAGATGTTGGACTAATTTTGAAATGACTTGCTGGTGGGATTACCTCTGCTTGATTGATAGAACATAAGATTATGTTGGTTGAGGGTGCTAAAGTAATGGTTCATACCCTTTATCACTTGAATGAAAAAGAGCTCAAAGAACTTAAATGTTAACTTAAGGAGTTGGTTGATAAAAGGTATATTACATTGAGCAATTCATCATATAAAGCTTAATGTTATTTGTGAAAAATAATGATAGGTCTATATGCATGTGCATAGACTATTGGTTGCTCAACAAGTATACAAAAACAAATAAGTACCCTTTACCAACAATTGAGGATTTATTTGATAAGTTAGGAAAACTAAGATACTTCTCTTGAATTAACCTAAGGTCATGATGATAGTACTAGATCAAGGTAATATAGGAAGATGTTGAAAAGATAACTTGTCAAATGAGGTATGAAAGCTTTGAGTCTATAGTGATACTCTTTAGGCTATATAAAGTGTCACAACTTTATCTTTATACCCTATATAGATCACTTTTTAGTCATCTACATTGATGATATCCTAATTTATAGCAAAACCCTAGAGGAGCATGCTAAGCATTTAACAAAAGTGTTTGAGAAACTAAGAGAACACAAGTTGTACACAAAAGAGAGCAAATATCACTTTCCTTAACAAAAGGTAAAATTTGTTGGGCATGTAATAGGTAAAGTATAGGCTCAAAATGGACTCTGAGAAAGTACAAACAATTTAGAAATGGGTGTAACCATCAAATATATATGCATTAAGGGCATTTCTAAGGCTATAAAATTTAGAGTTGCTCACCCCTTAATGTAAAATGGGAAAGGGAAGATGGTATGGATAATAGGATACAAAGCAACATTTATCCACCTGAAAGGAAGGTTGAAGAAGGCTTTCATATTAGTGTTACTAGACTTTAGTAAAGATTTTGAAGTAAAACTAAATGACTTTGAGGTAAGATGTATAGGACTAGATAAAGATATGCTCAACATGTCAGTAAGTAAAGGCTGTGACTAAGGCTAGTGGGGGCTTGATTGTCTATGGAAATGTCTTACAATGAACTTTATTACAGAACTCTCCTCAAGTGAGGGGTTTGATGCTATATTTATGGTGGTAGATCAATTTTAAAAAATGGCATATTTAATACCCAACACAATGGAAATTGATATGGAAGGTATGGCGACATTATTCTTTGAAAAAATGGTTCATGTTTAGGGAAGGCCAAAAGAAATTATCTCAGATTAAGATAAGATATTCACTAATAAGTTCTGGAGAACACTCTTGAAGTAGTATCATACCATATTAAATTCATCATATCTTATCATCTATAAACTAGTATTAAACATTAAGTCAAGTCATATGGTAATAACAATTTTGTAAGTGATTAAATTTCCATTCCATTTTTGTCACTTAAACACACCTTTGACCACTTGAAGGAGTCTCACTCACAACCTCCATAAGTCTTATTTCTAACTTGAGGACATGCTAGCCCCATAAATGGCATTTATGCCACTCAGCCTTTGCACTTAGTCCATGTGCTCCATGTGTCTGATCCACGACAGACACTCAAAGGTACCATTGATATATCAATCTATTACCATATCCTATAGCTATGTCTATTGACTTTTGTCTCATGGGTAATCCAAAACCACCCATACCACAATCTTGTCTTTCACACATTGGGCCCTCTGTCCATGAGTGGTCATCCCAAGACCACACCTTAGCATAAGATATGAGGAACACCCTTCCCCAATATCCTTCTTCAATCCTCACCAAGTCCTTTTCCATCCATAGTTGTGCTCACCAACATCGCCACTAGGTGAAAGGCCTGACCACTAAGTCCCATTGACCTTTGAGACTTCCTTGCCACGTGACTGTATCCTTGTGGGTACTCTCCCTACCTTCTACCTCTGGGTGCCCTAGCCATGTGGCTAGAGCGAGGTTCTGATGAGCCACTCCAGGTATCCAAGTAGGTAGTGCCACCCACACTTGGATTGGGAACATCAGTCATTCAATCTCCTGGGGGAGCTAGAGTCAGCTCTTGAACACTTCACTAAGCTACCCTACTTGTCCATCCATGTTCATTCTAGCCTTCAATTCCTCAATAGTTATATCATCACCCACTATGTGGGTATAGCCTTCCTTGCTCACATTAACCTTTTCTACCAAACTGGTTCCATTGGAGTCCTCCCCCTACTATTCTTTTGGAGCTCACCAAACCCCCCTGGGTCTGGTAGACAATCACTTTGGGCTTTCACCCTTGGACTTACACTCAAACTCAGACTTAGACTCAAACTTGAACTCAAACTCGTTCTTGCTCTTGGTCTCAGTTTTGGTCTCAGTCTCCATCTGGTTAAGGATCCTATCCCCTTACACCCTAAGCCACCTTTAGCCAGTTGGCTTAGGGTGTAAGGGATAGGATCCTAACAATCTTAGACTCAACCTTGGGCTCCATCTCAGACTCCTCCAAGAAAGAAATCCACATGATAAATGTCTGTGAGATAAAAAGTCTCAACAAGTGTGGTTTTGCCAACCAACACTTCCAGCCCCTTTACAAAAGTTTTCATTGTCATCTCGCATTGCAAATTTTGCAACTTTTTAATATCCAACTTACTATCATTAGAAGATTTACTATTCTTCTTGCTCTACTACTTGTTCTTCAACTATGGATAATCAACCTTCTAGTGTCCAAGCTCATCACAATGATGACAATCTTCCCTATAATTCATCACAAATAACTTTTGCTCCCTTTGCATCTGAAATAGTCACCACAAATTTCAACTTATGATGTTTTTTCCCATCCTTGTGATCATGGCAATCATCACAATGTTTCTCAACTGAAAGACTCTTTGAGTGCATGATAGACTTTGCTTGTCATTGTTAAGTCAACAACCCACATCAAATAGCTCTTCCAAACTCTTTGTATGTTGGTAATGACACAAGGGCTGTCTCATGCTCTCACTATGAAGGCCATTAATGAAGTACTCTTACTCTTATTTAGATCTTTCATTGGAACATGAAT
The DNA here is from genome assembly GCF_000143415.4 of Selaginella moellendorffii. NCBI lineage: Eukaryota > Viridiplantae > Streptophyta > Lycopodiopsida > Selaginellales > Selaginellaceae > Selaginella > Selaginella moellendorffii. Next base: position 1,359,053 of record NW_003314314.1, read on the forward strand.
CAAGTGAGTAAGCTTCTCAATATAGTCCCCAAGCATTATTTTCCCTTGCTGAAAATGTCAAAGTTCCATACAGACATTCTCAACATCATAGTGAATGGCAAAAGATAAACAAAAAGCAACCTCAAACTCATCCATAGTAAACACTGGTGGTTTTTTGTCCACAACACAAGACTCCTCAAGACCATTGAAGACCCACATCATGCAAAACCATTGAAATAACCACTAAAGCCTTCGCATCTAGAGTTCCTTTGGTAGCCAAGAACTTCTTCAGATTGGCTAGTCAAGCCAAACACTTGTCCATGCCACCATCACCAAAAAAAGTTAAAACTATGAGCCAATCCACCAATTATGTTTTACTTGGAGCAGCAGCCTCAAGTGCTTCAACACACCCACACATGGTAGCCATCATGCCATGCATCTCCTCTTGCATCCCTTGCTGATTTTTTTGAGGGCTAGTAGCTCATGAACATCATGGATAGTCCAAATCTCTGTAACTCTGTCAGGACTACCATTGGCACCACCATTGATATTAGGATTCCAGTGTTCATCTTAGTTGGCCATCGCAACAAACTCCTCAGATACCAATGTTATAATCTGGCACTAAATAACAAAGACAAAGAAGTCTAGCCTCTGTAGACTATGCTATGCCTCCTCTTGAGGTTCCTCACCACCCAACCACCCCTGAATTACCTCAAAAGCTCCACTGTGCCACTGCTCCATAGGGTAAGTTAAGTTCCTTACTATGCCTTAACATACCCTTGAGCTTCCCTTAACCCATGTTGACCACCTGGTCAAAGCTGGCACTTAACAATTTTGGTAGCAGCTCCTTATTTCCCAAGAACAATGTGTTGACAAGAGATGATTTCTAGAGGCAGTGTCAATGATGATTAGTATAAGTTTTACACTGGATCCTCCAAAGATGCAACCAGTACTGGTCCAAATCACAGAAGAAAATGCTCTTGAAATTGTTCAAATTCTTTGAGGGTTGATGCACTAGGAAAGAAGCATCCAAAAGAAGTACGTAAAATAAACAGTGAGCTAGCCTCTTCCAACTCTTTGAAATTTACAAAGATGCAACTGCTTCAGTCACATGCTCCAGAGGTTCTGGTATCGCCTTCTCCATGCTAAGAAGAACCTTGCATTCTTTTTCAAAAGCCAAATATTCATTTTCTTTTGCCTCATTCCACATTGCACATAGCATCAACTGTTCATCCCTTTCCTGTAGAAGAGAGTAAAAAATTAAATACTAAAAAACCTTCAGATAAGTACTCTTTGATCGTATTCTTGCTTCTGTCGTTTCTCAATTTCTTGAAGGCGTTCTTTTTCTCGGCTCTCAACATCCTCTACCCAAGCTTGCTGTCTGTCAAGAAACTTTCGCACCATGGATTTCTAATAACATAGGTGACTAGAATCATGGACACAACCCTTGACGCAGTCTTTACCTCCCTGTGCACCATTCGTCGAAGTCGTCTAGGAATTTCCATGATATGTAAGATTCCTTGGATATCGCCCACGGCCAGCATCTGAGGAGCTGCTTAAAAGATGGTTTTAGTGAGGACGTTAAATTTGTGAAACTACTTACATTGCAATGGCCAAAACTCCATTGAAGTGACTTGGCAAGATCCTATCGATGCCAGCGCTGATGGTTGATGACTATGATCGATCAGATCCCACACTTCTATACTACCATCAATACGACCAATGTAAAGAACTCCTGGTCGTGATGGACTCCAGCAGCCACAAGTAAGGTAGCCTTCGGCTGATCTTGAAATAAATATTGGTTTCTGGGAAAAGACAAATAAGTCCATATATTTCCTGCACTAGTTCTATACCGAGAAATCATTTTTCCACAATGCGAAGGTCCAAATGTCAACTGAGAGGAGTACATCCTCGTAAAATGGCGAGCGTTGGAGGGCACGCACTTGTCCAAAATGCGACTGTGAAATGTCCTGGATTATCTTGTCCTTGGGAACATTGAAATCCGCCCGCAGCACTTCACCAAACTGAAAAGTGTTTGTTATGCCGATGAACAAAGCCTATAAAAGTATGGGCACCTCAGTGCTACAGAAAAACCGCGAATCTGTAGCAATTGTCATCTTTAGCAGTCCCATAATTCGGCGTGGATCGCCACCCACCAGGTCAATTTGCAAAGCAGGATCCCATCTGTACTTCTGATTGGAAGTATCCGCTGCTTTTCTTTCGTCATCACTCCCAGCATTACGATTTAAGTCAACATCAGTAATGTTCCAAAATATAGCCTGTGGAAGTGAGATATATATTTTCTGTAAACAACATGAAGTACCTTCCCGTCTGCCCCTACAGAAACAAGTACTTTAGTGCTCTGTGAATGACCTTTTGATATTTGTCCATTTGCATCGAGCTGCAAGACCGGCACAATGCTTTTGTCGAGCATTAATTATGGGCTACCTGCAGGTAATCCGGCAGCCAATGAAGGTCTGATACTATCGCGTTATGAGATCTTGCAGCAGAACTAAGTAGGTGGCAAATGACAATAGGAGCCTTCTTTTTTTCTTTGTCCTTGCCTTGGTCTGCTTGGTCTGATGATTCTTTTTCTTTTGCTTCCATATGCATTTGAGCTGCTGCAATGTCCCAGATAATCACCTATATAGGTTTCAAATTGCTAAGATCACACGGAAACCACGTACATATAACAAAACCTGGCCATTGTAACAGCCTCCAGCCACAAATCGGGGATTCGACTGGTTGAATCGTAAAGAAAAAATGTCCGAAAGGCATTCAAGTATTATCTGCAGATAACTATCAGCCTTTTGAAAGGAGAAGTGGAAAGGAAGTGATACTTGAGGTCGAATAGGGTCCACGAAGCTCCAAATAAGTACAAACGAATTGCTAGGTTTTCCTGTAAACTGAAGCCTTTCATCATATGCCCGTGAATCGGAACATGAAGCTGCAACTACACCCTTTTTCCCAGGCATCCAATCAATTGCAGAAATCATTTTTCCTTTGCTATATAGTAGATCAGAAAATGCTTGAAATTCCTGACCAAATCCAGCAAGGGCTGTTTGATGGATTGGATGACGACACGAGATCTCACCGTTATAACACTGATTGTTTTCTGTCCTGCATGCTCGTCTTCCTCCCCAAAGCTTGCAAAGTCATCTTCAAATAAGTCCAGAACTTCGTTTTGCTGCAAAGCATCTACATATCTGCAAAGAAAATGCTGTTAATGACCAGATAAATTCAGTGGGCTTACCTTGGCTTTGATGAATCCAGAAAGGCACACATGTGATCACTGTCAAGAATGATCTTTCTGTTCTCATCAGTCAGCATTCGAGGCTGATATTGTATACAGTTGTTTCGAGACACCTCCCTGTGATCTATCACTTTACCTTAGCGGCACAGAAAGTCTTACTTACTGGTCTGTTTGAGACGCACAGTCTCGAGTGATTGGAATTGACTGTATTCCAATGTCTTGTTCAGCCAAACACTTGTCATATGCTGGATCTTTGAAAGGACGGCATTCCATTTGTCCACTACTAAAAGTTTCCTGTGATAAAAAATGTTATTAACATGTGGAAATGTAATTTTGAAGTTATAACCATGGAATCTCGGTCACTAAATGCTACTGCACCACCAAAATCCTTGCGCTTTCTTGTAGCCCTTATAACAATCTGCATAATTTCATATTAGCAGATAAATCTATAAAAAGATTGCCAGTCACCAGTTTCCTAGACGTGTGAGCTTGCTCTTCCGCAATCTCTTTGTCACTACCAAGATGGATCCATGGTTTTGGCTCTCTTTTCGTCACTTCAGGCTTTGATGGTGGTTTGGAAGCATCGGCTTCCATGGCTATTTCCTGCAGTTTCAAAAGGAAAGTCAAAAGAAATCAAAGTGATCCAGACCGACCTTCATTATAGCCATATGCCCGGCTTGGGTCACACAAATCTCAAAGTTTGTACTATCACCATACCTGTCTTTATAGCGGAGAAGTATTTCTCCTGTATTATAGGCCTGCAAGCCGTACTCTACAAGATACACAGAAAATTAAGTTTCTTACTTGTAACTGTGGTTTAACAGGATGAAAATCCGAGATTGCGCCACGCATTTGAATGTCGTCCATGATGACATTCTTCGGGACCTTGAAAGTGTTGCCATGTCTGGCAGATGTTTTGTCGATACTGATGATCTTGCACGTGTCATCTGTGAGATAAATAGATGCTACGCCCTCTGACCTCTCCAGGTGATGTGGGACGTCTGCCATTAACAAACCCTAAATCAACTTTTGAACAGACTTTTTTCTAGATTTTAATCTAGAGAACCCTTGTGAAAGATGGCGGCATGGGAAATCAGCAGGGAGAAGTTTAATACACACCAACAGGTTTTTCTATTTCTTGCACAAATAATAATTTAAAAAAAAGAGATGTAAATCATCATTAATCACTAGGTGGACTTTAATCAAATGCTACCCTGCAGCTGCTGATGCTCCTAACACTGTTATTAATTTTATCTTTGTTACTCCTTAAAGTTTTATCTATGCTACAGAGGAGATTAAATACTTTTCTCGCTTGTGTCTTAGAAACTCTGTTGTAAGTAGACAAATGTGCTGCACACCATAGGAATGACGATTCAGTGAGCTCTTTGCAAGATGGGAGAGGCAGCAGCAAGTCGTGCCGAGAAGGTATCAGAATAGACTAATAACAGGTTTAAAATGCTTGCATTACACTGCTTTAAATTAAATGGCAATTAAAATTTTAAGTTTTTACTAAATAAAAGTTCACTTTTTAACAAAGCTCGCCTTCACAGCAAATTTTAATGGGACTGGAAGCATGCGCTATGGCGTTGGGCAATCCCTGTATCTCTTGCGTCGTCAACACCAAAGCCCAATTCACAGGCTCATTCAATGCGAGCATAGCCGCGAGTCAATTCCTATGATTCGTGTGAGCAAGTGAGATCTGCGCCTACCATGGGCAATCGGGGGCGGCAATGTTTGACCTGGAGGCTGCTCCTCAGGTTCTATGCTGATCATCCTGCAGGGGCAAAGAGGATAGAGCAAGGCGCCATTGCGCAAGATCTCATGATGGAGAGAAGCATCATCACGATGCTTGCCACTCCCCACAACGATCACATACTGGCCTCCTCCCCTTCGCGCATGCACGCTCACGCTCGTTGCTCATTACTAACTAAACGTAAGAATTCTTACATTTAGCTAATAACACAGGAACTGAAAATTTAAAAGAGTGTTTGGAGAAATTTCTTAACTACAGCCATTAACTAGAGCCATTAAAATTTACTTAAAAGGCTGTGCCTTTTAGGTAATGGTGCCCATAAAAAGTAAAGGGTGGTTAGCTTAGCTCGATTAACTCAAATCTGTCAGGAACATGGCAAGCTGGGCACAAGACCGGGCGGTCAATGGGCGCACACCTGCCCTTGACCGTCCTCAACGGGCAGCACAAGTCAGTTAAGTGACATGTGGCTCATTTTTATTGGATTAGCATGATTCTGGAGAACTTGACCGTCCTTACAACGGTGGGCACAAGCCAGTTAAGTGACACGTGGCACATTTTTATTGAATTAGTATAACTTACCTTAACAGGCTGTGGCTCTCCTGTTAACTTGATCCAGCTGTTGGTTCCCTCCCAAACGTGCTTGCCAGGCTAACGCCTGGCTTGCCTGTTCTGGGCAGGAACATGCTTGCCCTACCCTGGAACCCCTTATCTTTAAGGGCGGGGTTCCATGCGTCCCCCACCTGGAAATGTCCCCCACCTGGAAATTTCTTCACCCTGGAAAAAAAAACTCCCCTCTTCTCATGTAACCCACCCTTAAAATGCCATGTCATCAATATAGTTTTTGCCAAGTCAGTTAATTTTGTTTTGTCTTTTTTAAGCAATGATTACTATTTTTATATGTGGCACTATTTTATTAACTTGTTCTACCAGGTTCTAGGCACCGGGAGAAATTTTCGGGGGGGACACCGGGTTCCCCCCTTTCCCCCAATTCCATTGCCATGTCACTGGTGGGATACATGGAAAAAAGGGGTTAAAAATTTCCCCCCTTGAAAAACTTCCCCCAGGGGGACACATGGAACCCCACTCTAACAGGCACCACAAGCCAGTTAAATGACACATGGCACATTCTTAGTGGATTAGTATGATCCTGGAGAACAGGTTCTCCAGAATTGTACATGGCACGTCAGCCACGTGGGTGTCTCGATTCAACTGTCAGCAACTGCGTGGAGAACCTGACTTGATCCGACGGCTGCCAACAGCTGGATCGAATTAACGGGCGAGCCACAGCCCCGTTAAGGCATACTCATATTTAATTAGTGTGTCAACCTTCAAAATGCCAATGTGTCCACCCAAAGCCATTCACGGGATCAGGTTGGCATCCAGACAGTGGGAGTGTGACAAGGAACTCAAGCTTTGTCGCTTATCAAAATAACAATCACATCGGAAACAGGTAGCGAGAAAATGTTTCATTCATTTGAAATATAGACAGTTAAATTGATGTCTTACTTAGCTACCATTATTTTGATTACAGATCCCTTTCCAATTTGGTGAATTGCGACCACTGCGTCTCCGTGGTTGCATAATCCTCTTGTGATAGCATGTCGAATGGCGGAATTAATAATTTCATCTGTAGAATCAGCATCAGCTGTAGTTGGAGAGCCTTCAGAGAGTATGGGAACAAGGCCTCTGCACACCAGGCTGTGGCGAGCCGGAGAATCGGCTGTACTCGACCAGCTTAGGCTATCAGCTTTCCAAACCGGAACTGCCACCGATAAGATTGGCACTGAGGGCCTATATTTAGACACAAGCTTAGCAGTTCCACCTGTTCGTGTGAGAACTAAAATAAGCTTAGCTCTGGTTCTAAATGCTGTCCTCACGGCCGTAGAAGCCAAGCTCTCCAAGGGGCTCATAGGCATTGGTGCATTTTTGAGGATGACTTTGAACACAGAGCTGTAGTCAATAGATGCCTCGGCTTGAACGCAAATCTTATTCATGATTCGCACGGCATTTTCAGGATAGGCACCAGCTGCAGTCTCCCCACTAAGCATGACAGCATCAGTACCGTCCAGCACAGCATTTGCTACGTCAGTTGCTTCCGCTCTGGTTGGCCTTGGGGATTTTATCATTGACTCAAGCATCTGAGTTGCTGTTACTACGGGCTTCCCGGCAGCATTGCACTTGTATATCATCATCTTTTGTGCCAGAAATATTTTTTCAATTGGAATTTCCATTCCAAGGTCTCCTCGCGCTACCATTATCCCGTCTGTTTCTCTCAATATGTCATCGAAGTTTACTAATCCTTCTTGGTTCTCAACCTGTAATTGAACTCAATATTTCTGCTTTTCTATATCAAATAGTACCTTGGAAATAATCTGAATTGTGGCTGCATGTTCTCCGAGAACATCTCTTATGTGAAGTATATCAGTGCCCTTCCGAACAAAAGAAGCTGCTATAAAATCTATTTTGTTTGGAATTCCCCAAACAAGGAAATCTTCCCTGTCCTTCTCTGTGATGGTTGGCAAATCTACAACCACTCCAGGCAAGTTCACATTCTTTTTCTCCCCCAGCATGGCAGTATTCTCACACCGGCATCTCACTTGTCCGGCAGCAGGATCGCAAGATAAAACAGTCAAAGTAATTGTTCCGTCTGAACACAGTATCATATTTCCAGGCGCAACATCCTGTGGCAGTTTCTTATAACTCATCGCGATCATTTCGGTGTCACCCTTGTGTTCATAGTCTGTGGTAATTGTAAGTTCCTTTCCTTCTTGGAGTTTGATAGCCTTTCCATCTTTTAAGACCCCAGTACGAATTTCAGGTCCCTGCTCTGAACAAGAACTTATTAACCCCTATTCAAAGTATGCTTCGGTATACCTTTGTATCAAGCATTACGGCACACATGATCTGTGTATTTGACATAGCAGCCTTTAGATTCTCCAGAGTCTCTTGATGATACTCATATGAACCGTGGGAAAAGTTAAAACGAGCAACATTCATTCCAGTCCTCAAGAGCTTTTCCAACATGGGAACATCGCGTGAACGAGGTCCTAATGTGCAGATGATCTTCGTCTTTGGGTGTAGTCTGGGACCGTCATCAGATTCCAGAAGCTTTGCGATGTCAATGTTCGCCATATGGTGGCTTCTTTCTTTTCTCAGGCAGTCTCATAAACCATTGTAAGAGACGTGAAAAGACACAACCAGACATTACGTACGGTATTGTACATTCGTACTTCTACTGAACATCATGGACATTTCCAAAGATAGATTTGCCAAATTTTCATTTATGGTCACACCGTTGAGTCACGGCTCCACGTGTTAGCCAGCGGTTGTTAGCATCAAAGCGTCCCTGACCTTGAGGTTTTCTATGGCGAATGCTGGTGATGAGGAACCAACTGAAGAGTTAGGGCAGCTGAATCACGTTCTTGTAAAACAGCTTGCATCCATACAGGCCGATGGCGACAACTTGACAAGGAGACTTTATGGTTTAAGAGCAGCAGCTGCAACCGCAACTGCGTCAGCCTATAATTCAACAAACATCAAATCTGCCGACAGCAGTACTAGTAGCAGCTGCAGCAAAACTACAGCTGTTAGGTCATCTAAGAGGGAACTTAAGGACGCAAATTTCAATGGTGACGTCTTTAAGCTTTGTAGACTCGCGAACCTTCTCAACGAGGAGAATGATCGATTGGAAGCACAGCTTCGGCAAGCGAGAGAGGATTGTGAGCGACAAAGAGAAATTGCCAGAAATAAAGCTGTTGAGGTAGAGGAAATGAAAATGGTATTGCAGCGACACTTGGATAGAGCAACTCTTCCGATCGCTTCATTTGGCTGCGATCAAGAGGACCGAAGCATCTCTCTAGTATCAATTCTGGAGCAAGAGGCATTCCGCATGTTGAACGAAGATAAAGAGTCTGAGGAAAATGAGAAGAACATTTTGAGGTCTGAAATTCAGAGACTTGCTGTGGACTTTGTCCAGGGCTTAATGAAGGTGGAAAAGGATATTCGAAGGCCTACACCAAAGAAAGTAGCCTCTCAACTGAATCTGGAATCCTTAGACCAACCGTGGTGCAACCACATTTTCAACTATGCACTCCCTGCAGCAGCAGCCTCAGGAGCACTAATTGCCATAGCTCTAACTCTTAAAATGTCATCCACTGCAGCAGCGTCTAATCGGCAATTGACATAGCATTCTAATATTGTTTGCACATCACCGCTAGCAGAGCGTTCGAATAAACTGGAAAGAAATTAACAAATAAGACAAGGACGAATTACCCGTGGTTTGCTCAAACAACCGTGACCGCATCTCATCTTTGACTCTGGTACCTAAAGCTTGCAACTATTTTAAAAGTATGTGACTTGTAATGCCTCTGTTATTTACTCGTCCATGTGGCGTTCACCACACAGGTGCTACCTGATCTTGCGCTTGTATTTTTTTGCAAAGGTTTGTAATCTATGAGGTCTGACAAGGATACGAGTAGCTACTCAAATTGTTTTATTGTCATCTTGTCTGTTTATTGCAGCCTCGTATCTGAAAGTATATTGCTTACGCAAACGTTGCAGCCATTGTCGCGTCTACTCCAAAATGAAACTCTAATGAAATTAGAAACATCTCCATTGATGTGACTGATCTAGTGAGCCAGCACATTTGTTCACACCACCACCAGAAAATGTTATAGTTAGTTGAGTATATTGAAAAAACGACTAGAAAATATTCTCTTTTATGTGAATCATTTCCTTTGTAATGTCCTTTTACAAATGGAAAGAGAAATGGAACTTTTTTACTTCGCTGTTAAAGCTGGCATGGCATCTGAAGATATCCCATCAACTCCAACTTCGAATTCTCTTCTTGTAACTTCAAGGTTATTTCTTAATTTTATAGATGATAGGTGGAAGATATCATTTTTTTTCATGTTACTCATATAAGAATATGGTCTATAACAGACAATAATTATACTCTTCTGCAATAGTCTTTTGAGGAAAGGGTTTACCCCTGCGTAAATTTTTTATCATAATAACCTAATAGAAATTCAGATTGTTGCCTCCTTAGTATCTTTTTAATTGAATCTTCACTTACAATGCATAAAACAATTCGAGGATTAGTACGCTCAAACATTGTCTTGTATTGTTGAACAACTGGATTAAATTGTATTGAAGAATATTTTCCATGCTAGAGATAAATTCTGATATTGTTTCTGATATTGCTTGACCAAACTAACAAGAGGTGAGTCTAAAAGTGACCTTCTATCAATAACACCAGATGCTATGGTACAAGCTTTTTTTCTGAACTTGTAAAGATAATAGATAATTATATGATAATAATAAATATAAATTATATAATTTCTTATCTCTAGATTAGAGCTTCTTAGAGGAGAAAATGGATAGAGAGACCGCTCACAGCTCGGGCTAAATCAATCGATCAATTCACAGCACTGGGTGCTAAAGAAGGAGAAGGAGTAAAAAAGAAAGCTTTGCAATTTATTCCAATGCACTCTAACAAAACTTACAATATAGGTTCTTTTGCTATTTTCTTTTTCTCTAACTCTCTTCTTCATGCTAGTAGTGTCCTTCCAGATTGCTACTCAATCTCCTTCCCATCAGCTTCATGCTTGCAAAGCTTTGGCATTCTCTCATTGATGAGATTCCATACCAATTCATACTTGTTTGCACTTGGTAGCATTTGAAATAATCTCTTGAGGATATATGTGTGACAACTGGCTTCTGGATGATTCTCAAGAGTACATCTGGTACATCTTGTGAGTGGGCAGACCCTGGAGCAAGTATGGAAGCAAGCGTCTCCATGATGATCACGGCAGCTCTCTTTGCTAGCACCTATGAGCCAGTAAAAATTTATTCATAGATTTGCCAGGAACTCACTATTCAAAGATTGACACAATATGAGATGACAAATTTCTTCATAGATTTGCCAGACCTTACTGGCAACTTGTTCAAGGAACTCCTTCTGCGACAAAAGAGCTCCTGGAATCTCCACAAACTTGACCGCTCCCTTGGCACCTCGGAGAGCTTCCATCTCAGCTCTAGAACACTTTGAAAACAATCATCAGCTTTCTGCGAAAGAGCTCCATGATTAACTTCCCGGCTCTTCACTGGATCGAGCAGGCCAGTGAGGAAGGCTGCTGGAGCGTAGGGAGCTCCTGGGAGCTTTGTGAGTGAGGCAACTGTAGACAATGGCATCAGTCACGTTGCTTAACTCCGAGTAGACATGACTTTCAGACTGTTTTCTTATGTTGCTTTGGCTGCTCATAAGTGTGTTATAAAGAGGCCACCCCATGGCAGTAGCTCAAAAAGCTCCTCCATAACTGGGCATAAACAATACAGAGTTAAGCAAGAAAAGAAAGATTTTATGACTAAGCACTGCTTGGAAAAAACAAAGGTCATCAGAGACAATTTACAATGTAACATTCCAGCTTAACCCTCCTAATTGAACCAGGATTCCACTTGAGGTATAGAAATACTTCCAGTCATCATTTTTGCTTCAAATAAGCATGACCTTCAAGGCCAATTCCCTCAAAGAAATGCCTTAGCTTTTTAAAGTTTGGAGAATCCAAGCAAATGGCTCCAGAAAAGGATGAGCTAACATCTACAACAAAAAGTTGTATTAGATGACCAGCATATTAGATTCATTCTCAAGTAATAGAGTTGCAAAATGCACAAACCTGTTTTATTAGTAAGCGTGTTGCTCTAAGGTTTATAAGGTTTATTATAATCTTCCTGTCTTTGAAAGAAAATGGATTGATACTCTTGTCTCAATTTTTTTTTTTCTTATAGGTGGAAGATTCCATCTTCATGCTTTGAGCTTTCTCAGAGTTGATCTTGTGTAGCACGAAACATACTGCTACCAAAACCTCTCCAGGGCGTCCCGATTCTCTACCTGGAGAGAAGTGAATCACAGACAGACAGACAGACAGACACACACACACACAGAGCCACAAACCTGGTCGTCATGGATTGGATATGTGAGCGTGTAGGCAAGTGCACGATTCCACGTCAGAGCTTCGTTGCCGATGAAGTTGGCCATGACACCAGCATTGTGGCGGCCAGCCATCCGCCCTTGCCCTGTGGAGAGAGTGCCACGGGAGAGGAAGAGGCGTGACCATGGGGATTATGAAGGACGGCTCCACATTCCCTGTGAATCCAACACGTTTTCTGTGCCATTCTCCAACTGTCTAGCCATAGCTCCACAAGCAGTTCAAAACAAATGTTATCTTCTTTAGAAAACACTAGCAAGGAATCCAGCTCCGCTGGCCGGACCAAAATAAGTCTTTGAAAACACTTTACTGGGATAGAAAAGTTATAGCTAATAGTGCAACATAGAATAAATTAGTGTATATTGTATGCTTCTAAGATTTATCATGAGCATTTATAATATCTATAAGAGTAATAATAATCACAAAGCCTTTTATAAGAGAAATCAAGTTTACAAATAATTAATTTTCTTTTAATTTGTAATTATGTAAAAATAAATGAAAATAAGATTAGCAGAGATACCAGCAGAAAATAGCAGCAGGGATCCCAGCTCTGATGGGAAGTAGATATAAAATTCTGTAAATGTAAATTAGTTTTCTGATATAAAAATATACTTTAATGATTCTGTAAATTAATATTTGTTCATTTTTGAGGTTCTAATAATATTTCCTGAACTTGTGTTACTTAAGTGGTTAATAGATTTAACATTTTTAGATTGTCATAGCTTACCCAGACAAGTTTTGATTGAAGCTAAGCAGGCATTGCAGCCTTGAAGCCTTGGAGGACTTGTACCTTCTATGGAGCACAATCGGTCTGTGCCATACTGCCCAACAGAAAGGCTTCTTAGTGTAGAAAATATTTTTAACAATTAAAGAAAGGCATAAATGACAACAGCATAGCCATGTCCTGCCCCACCAAGGACATGACCACATGGCAAGTGCTCAACCTCAAGCACAAATCTTGACGTATCCATTCATGCTCTTGTCATTTGAAACAGGTCCTTTAGCCCAACATTCATGCTCCTAGCTGCATTCCTAGCTTTCTTACTGCTTAGATTCATGGTATCTAATGATACCATGCAGACTGCTCGGCACCATATAGTTCCCCGGCAGAGCGATCATTCCCTCCTTGCCTTCTTCTAGCAAGCTCCACACTGGAAACGAGTTCCACAACAAGGAAACATTCGTCGCCTGGTTGTCTACTGACAGAGGCCGACCAATGACGAACTTGTCACGACCGCAAAGCACCGGAGGAAATGTCAATTAACATGTGATGTGATTCCCCTAGCCAACCAACAGAGTCGGACTTGAGACCCCTTTCATTTCCTTTCACACGTACCCCTGTGCATTCCCTTGCAATATTCCGAAAAACAGTGTCAAGGAATTATTTTGGCATCATCTATTATACATGAAAAAATGCTCATGCCTGTGACATTTGCTCTCTTGAAATAACCGTGTCCTTGTAAATTAATGAAACATCTTATTGGTGGAGTTCCAGAAAAAAATTCATTCATCAACTCTTTGAATAATTCTATCATATTGCCATGGAATTTGAGCTGTCATCATATAGATTATTGTCAGAAATCCACATGTTATATTGAACTTACTATTATCATATCAGACTCGTCAATGTTATCTGCTATTGTGAGTTGACCACTATTTTAGCCTATATCATTGATGCTCACTACAACACCTTCAACAGAACCTACAGAGTCTCAGCCTCTACATGACTCCACAAAGTTTGCAATGCTGATAGTTTACAGAATGAAAATGTGGGTAAAAACAGTTACCCTGTGAAAACTATCCATGGTGTACTGAATTTGTTGACAGATTCAAGGTTGGATTCCATCCAAGTGTACTGTAGAAGAAGGTTTCATTGAAGTAAAGATGAAAAGAATAAGAATGCATACTTGTTTGCTGGTCAAGCTCCAATCGTGTTCTGTAGAGATGACTGTGAAATGCATGGGGCTGATAGCCATCGAGTACCATCTGTCTTGGACAGGCATCCGAAAATAAGTTCGATATGGGACTCCACACTTGCCACCTGAGTCTGGTGTGTTATACAAAGATCCTGAGCCTGGATAATCTCTGAAAACCACACAGATCAATCTACAAGTTTTTGTAAGACTTTGTGAGTACCTCTTGTGGTTTTCAATGGCCGTCATGTACACAGTCTTGGATGCTACTGGAACAGTGACAGAGAAATGGAGGCAAGACCCGACAGCTATGTTGTGGATAGATTTGTAAAAGAGAAAGCAAGCTATACACATTCAGCCAGCATAGCAGAACACGTAAACCAACCTTATCAAAGAGGGGGCACCATGCACGCAGCACCATGTACGCAGAGCA